>NW_018408321.1:169894-285406 GCF_002113885.1 Mizuhopecten yessoensis
TGGCTGCCATGGTCGCTATTTTGTAAATACCTATTTCAAACTTAAAAACAAGTTCTAATAGGCCGATCTCACTGAAAATCGGTCTAGGAATGATCAGCTCATGGTCCTGACAAAGTTAAGTTAATATTATACTTAACTATTTTTTACTCAAACTGGTACATATTTCAACAACAAAAATGAATACTGTAGGACTCAGGTGACCGTTAAGGCCCATGGGCCTCTTGTTATTCATACACATCTGAATCCACTGGTGCTTTTCTGGAACAAAAACCAAGCCAGGGCTAGATAATAAGGGTTATAGCCTAATGGTCTGACACTAGTGAAATCTCCAGCTGGACTAGTGGTACTAAAAGCTGCTAGCCCAATTGACAAGTCAAAATTTGTCATTTGATTTATCATGAATTTTTCGGGGATTTTCGGAAATGTTTTGAAATATATGCTCGCAGCAATACACTGTTAAATTTCGTTGAATAACTCTTGATTGCATTGTCTATTTAACCATTACGAAAAATTGCAAGATTAAGTCATATTATACGATAGAATCTGATAAATAAACTGGAGTAAAGTAGGCCCAACTTTCATGTACGATACCATGTATGGGGAAACATAATGAAGAATTGCATTGTAATAAGCACTCAGGTTAAAATGCCGTTCGTGGGTAAAATCATGCTGAACTGTTTAATCCCGACAGTAGGAATGACACAAAATGACATGGGGAAAGTGGCGAAGTTTGCAAGTCTGTGTATTGCAAAGAGTCAAGGTCGCGTGATACTATTTACCTGCAGGAACTGACAATGTCACATACATGCAAATTGAACCGATAATAATAAAAGTTTGAAAATATTAATGGGCTCAAATCAGCCAAACACATTCCGATCTTTTCTTTTCAAAGAAGAATTGCTGAAATCACAATTGTTTTGTGTTTTTCATGTCTCTTGAATTTGGCTGTTTGCAGTCCTCGCCGGACCTGTTTGAGTGACTGCCTTTAACAAAGCGTACACACTCTGCTGATAGGCCTATTGATGTCCTATTCCGTAAGATTTGCAGACGATTAGAAAACTACTTTGAATCGTGTATTTTATAAAAAAAAAAGTGAAAGATTTATCCGTATATAAGATTGAATTTTTTCTGAAAATTATTGTTGTGAAAACAACATCGTTTTATTCCAATTACCTGTTCTGCCCATGCCAGGTGACAACAGATATTTGCCACATGCTTTCTTATTAATTCCATGTGTTGGCATGGTTACCTTAACAGTGTGTATGTATATGCACCTGTCATTGTTAGACCATTTTGATTGACAGGTGGAAATATGTCGGTTGTAGCTTGGTCAATGATTTATGCTGAAAATGATCATATAGAAATGTAGGAGATGGCATTGGGTGACCTTTCATGTCATTTTGACACATTTCTAGTTTGAAGCTGTTTTATTTATTCCAATCGAACAAATGAAAAACGCAATTAACATGGAGGATCATGATATTGTTGATACTACTGGAATTATTTAGAGGGATATATATATTTTGTCAAATACCACCGTTGAAAAAAGCGAACAAGATTAAGATCGATGGTAACGAAAAGACAGAAACTTGACATGTGTAAAATAAAGGAAATCCCAAATGCGTCCATCACTGAACACGTTCTGTTTGGTATAAAATAAGGCCACAGCCCATATATGATTGTCAGAGATTGGGAAGAATATTGATATTTTTGTGGAGGTAATAAATATGTCACCCTGCTTTTCCATACTGGCCCTGTGAATGGCAGTCCTGTATCAAGGCCTGTACATATGGCTGTACAGGCCTGTTGACATGGCAGCCTTAGTTTGCCTGTAATTCTCTACAGCTGTTGTGTGTTATTATCATGGAAATGGGCAGGGATTGTAAAGGTACTAATATAGAGTTACTGTCCCAGTCGAGTGTGTATTCATACTTGTGTCTACTCCAGGTCATCAGCTGTGCTGGTTGCCATGGTTACTTTGTGATCACAAATTCTGCCGAGAAATTTCTCGAGGCCATTACACAAGTATTTAATTTGTGAAAGTTATCCATATTTGTTGATTATTGACTCGTTAATATTTTACAGGGATACACACGTTTNTTTCTCTTCAGCCACAGTGTCACTAGTGAGGAAAAGTTTGTAAAGTTTTCACACAAGTGATTTAGCATGACAGGAGTACTGTAAGATTGGCCTGAGTAGGAAGTGGGAGATCTGCTGCTATGTATTGATCTGCCTATAGGTAAGTGGGGATTTAAAGTCCAGTCATAGTCCAGTACATCTGTTATCTAGTGGCAGGATGACACAACGTGGCCTGCTCCACCATTCTTTATAGCTCAGGTCCTATTGCTTGAAAGTAAGTTTTTTCACTTCAATTAACAAGAACACATTATTGCCAAGAAATTAACTTTAAACAGTTAGTATTTGCTGGTGATTTTTCTACACATTTATGTCATGTTAAACTTTCCTGTGTTTTAAAATGTTTGTTGAGAAAAGGAAATAAATTAGTTTCGTCCTGATACACATATATATACAGTGTTGTATTGCTTTAGCCCCTTTGCAACGTGGACACCCTATACTACTAGGACAGGCAGATAGAGTTACTCTAGGCCTAACTAAAACACCCTAAGCCACATGTCAATGCTAGCTATGTTTTGTGAGGCTTTTATTACTTTATCAGGGTACCAATAAAGCAGTGAGATGTGAAAGTGATTGCAGCGAATAGTTACTGGATAAGGTTTTTGATTTGTCCTATTGCCCTATCAAGAATGGTACAGATGCTGTCCCTGTTTTCATAAGGAACCCTATAATAACTAGTACTCAGCTCTATCTTTAAGAATATATGGACAGGATTTTGTCAGTCTTAAAAACCCTGTAATAACTGGTACTGTTATGGCTTTACAAGACCTACAATACCTGGTACTGACGGGGCTTTACAAGTCCTATAATACCTGGTACTGACAGGGTTTTACAAGTCCTATAATACCTGGTACTGACAGGGCTTTACAAGTCCTATAATACCTGGAACTGACAGGGCTTTACAAGTCCTATAATACCTGGTACTGACAGGGCTTTACAAGTCCTATAATACCTAGTACTGACAGACGTTACAAGACCCATAATACCTGGTACTGACGGGGCTTATAAGTCCTATAATACCTGGTACTGTCATGGCTTTACAAGTCCTATAATACCTGGTACTGTCATGGCTTTACAAGTCCTATAATACCTGGTACTGACAGACTTTACAAGTCCTATAATACCTGGTACTGACAGGGCTTTACAAGTCCTATAATACCTGGTATTGACAGGGATTTACAAGACCTATAATACCTGGAACTGACAGGGCTTTACAAGTCCTATGATACCTGGTACTGACAGGGCTTTACAAGTTCAATAACTGCTAAGACTGTTTTGATCGGTCCTTTAGCCCAATGATGGCTTTAGTTATGATAGGCTTTTTGCCCTTCTTAAATAACCTTAATCTTAAATGATTATGTACTCAATGATGCATTATCCTCGATAAATTGCCCCCTATTAATTTGTGGCCATTTGATATCAGTTTCCAAGATATTAAAAAACGTTTTTACTTCTTATATAAATAGAAACATAAACAAGATTTTTCTTAAAAAAGATTTTTTTGCTATAAAAATTTAAAATCATATTTACCTTTGAAATAATAGACAATATTATTATATCAATTAAGTGCTTAAACAGAACTGACAAGGTAATTGATAAGCTAGAACAAGGTTTTCTGGTAATGGTTGGTTACCTGTATACACCTTTCCTCCTGATGTGTTGGCACCAGCTCTCATCCTCTTGTTTTACCTCCAGTTACCTGTCCAAATCCTATTACACCAGGTGTACATGTGTTACCCGTGTTTGATGTGTAAACACCTGTGATCTGCTGTAGGGTGGGGCTTGATCCCCTTAAAGGTCTGCTTTGTCCTCGTCATGTAACCTGTATGTCCACTGCATTTCACTGCCACTTCCAGGTATGAAACCAGGTAAACAAAGGTAAGATGGCAGTGATGGAATCAGCCTCTGAACCAATCATAGGCCAGGTAACATAGGTGACTCAGCCACACTGCTTTGTTCTTACAAAGCAAGCTTGGTTGAGTGACTAAAGCATCATGTATCTTGGCAGCCTCCCTGTCTAATTACCTAGAATGATCTATTGATTGATCGACCTTCTGCAGGATACTCACAGTTTTTGCAATTTCTTAATACCTCAAAAATCAGAGTGCAACAAAGTGTTGTCATGCACATCAGTTCTCAGTGTTCATAGTTACCATGGCAACTATTACAACATTATTATGGCAAAGCGACCAGGTGTCATGGATGATGTGATGTACTGTGTAAGAGGGTAGGAAAGTGCCATCATGGATCTATGGCTACGGCGGCTCAAGTATAGTGCAGACAAACTGTCCAGGTAGTCTCCTCATGTTTAATCTCTAATTACTTCACATTGTATGTTTCATTTCTTTCCTTTGTAATTATCTATATTGTATATCGCTCATTTTTTTATATTTTATCACAAACATTTTTGTTTGTTAACACTGATCCCCTTCGTTTGTGGAATAAAATATCGACAAATATCTGGTATTGAAAAGTTCTGAGATAAATGATCACCTAACAGGTAGTAGTTGTATTTTTATGAAGGATCACACAATTGACATCAATTTTATAGTGTACCTGATACAGGTGTGCTGGTCAATCACCTACTATTGATGTGCTGTTGTTATCCGTACAGGTAATTTAGATCTATGTCTAATTATCACCTGTACTGGTGAACTAATTACCGTCTCTATTGAGTGTTTCCTTTCTAGAGTACTTATTGAGCTATTACCACTTCCACAACAATACATGTATTCTTTAGTCCAGTAACCTTATTAGGGAGATAATGACCTGTAACCCTACAGGTTATAACACCAAGGACGAGAAAAACACCTTAAGTTGAGTAATACAGATGAAAGGACACCTTTGTAGACGTATTGTTTTGTGATATAAAGAGGTATTTATTATTGAATTAATGTGAGGCCCTTACTCTTTGATTGACAGTCTACATGTCAGGAATTTCATATAATATAGTTAAAGGTTTTCTCATTTATAAATCATTCTACACATGAGCTCTCCCATGTTCTCTGACCATTGTCCAGTGCAGTAAATTCCTGGCAGTTTTGTTTCTTGTTGATAGTTCAAGGTCAGTTAGCTTTCATAACACTTACATGTATTTAGGATTTTCCTTTTTACAAATATGAAACATTAAGTCAGTTATAAAACTTGTTTAACTAATATATATCCCTACTGACAATTAGCTATGTATATGTTGAGTATTGAGTGATGTCATACATTGTGACCTACAATAAAATGTATATACAGCAATATCTGTACAGGTACTGTCCTGCACAGTACTGCGACACCAGGTTGTATTATGTCACCTGTAACCAGCCTTGTAGATCAGATACCAGGGTACTTGTAACTGAAGTTCTAGTGATGTAATGCTGGGATTCAGGTATCTATATTTTATCTGACATGAGTATATATGTACGTTAACAAAATGTATGTCATGTGATATTAGGATACAGGTATCCAATAGTATTTGATATGATCATACTATGAACCATGTATCAAAAGTCATTTCATGCGATGCAATAGGATACATGGATCTGAAGTTATTTTATGTGATCCTTTATTACGAGTCACATATTTGAAGTTATTATTTATTGTGGTATGAGATACATCCCATGTAGCTGAGGTGATTAAATAAACATTTTCCTTTAAATAAATTTAAAAAAAATCTTCTTTTATTAAAACTGAATTCTATTGTATGTTTACTATGGTAGGCAGTGAACACACACATGTAATACATTCTGTGTATTATACCCGTTGTGAAATCAGAAAGATATGACATTGAAAACAATAGATATGCAAAATGGCGAAAAATGGATTTTCAGTTAGAAATTATCACCAAATTTCTTGGTTATATGTGATAGATAAAATATTTAATTTGTTTCCATTATATGTGAGATAAATGAATCCTTTTTAACTGAGTTCTCATATAAGATATATTTAAAATGTAAATTAATTTTAATAGCCTGTTATACAAACATATTTCAAGTTATTGTTTTAACTCTTGTTTGAACATAAATCTGGATTGAAAATAATAAAACATCACTTTATAACAACCATTACTGGTAGATAACCTACCAGTGGATGTGTATCAGTACAATGTCAACAGATGATAAATCCTGCAAAATCGAGCCTTGTCAATATTTGTCCTTCGTCATGTGTTTGTATGACATGTATATAGATCGGCTTTAGCTGAGGAAACCTATAGTATGGGTATCATTCCTAACTAATAATTCCTTCATAGCTGTAAGTACGCAAATTAATCGGGAACAATATGTTAGAGATAAAAAAATAGATATTGTAGGTATTTTGACTTTTTCAAAGTTGTACTGTACTTCATAATGTATGCATTTTGACTGCAAGTTGACTTTAAAGATATTTTAATATAAATGCATAAAACAGGCTTTTGCATTAAAACAATTATGAAAGAGATCTTGCTGCATGTTTTATAAGTGAATACACAGGAAATGTTATAAAGATCCTTACATCCAGTTGTCACTGTGTATGTCCCTGTAATTTTATACACCTGTAACCATGGCGATGGAGTACAACAAGCCACAGGTAACATGTTGTAGCTCCAATGAAAGGAGTAGGAATGTCATACCTGGCTGACCCTGTAGAATCAACACAAGGGTTTACCACTTAGATCATAACATTGTCTGCATGTTGCTTTAAACATTGACACATGGACGACTCGTGTGTGACTGTCTGTTTTGTCGAATCATCATTTAAATGAAAGTTGGATGTAGTAAGATGGTCCTGTAGTCAGATATCTTGGATAAGTTAACACAACTTGTGAGAAGTGGATGCCTGTATTGGAACAATTCCTCATCACGTACTCATGGATAACCTTTCCAGGTACTTTATAATCTGTGACCCACATGACCAAGAGACTGCTGTCGTATTGGTGACCACTCCAAAGTCTATTGTTTAATTTGTGACCACTCTCCAGAGGTCAGTCTTATGAGTGACCCTTCCAGAGGTGAGTCATATGAGTGACCCTTCCAGAGGTCAGTCTTATGAGTGACCCTTCCAGAGGTCAGTCTTATGAGTGACCCTTCCAGAGGTCAGTCTTATGAGTGATCCCTTCAGAGGTCACTGTCTTATGAATGACCTCTTAAGAGGTCACTGTCTTGTGAATGACCCCTGCAGAGGTCAGTTTTATGAGTGACACCACCAGAGGTCAGTTTTATGAGTGACACCACCAGAGGTCAGTCTTATGAGTGACACCACCAAAGGTCAGTCTTAAAAGTGACCCATCAGAGAGGTCAGTGTCTTATTAATGACCCCTCCAGAGGTAAGATTTTGATTGACCCTCCAGAGGTCACTATCTTATGAGTGACCCCTCCAGAGATCAGTCTTATGTTGGACCCTTTCAAAGGTCACTGTCTTAAATTTGACCATCCGTAGGTCACTGTCTTAATTTGACCCTTTCATAGGCAACTGTTTTACATGTTATGCCTCCAGCAGCAGCCTATAAGTTTATACCAGAGTCTTGTTGCCTTGACGTGTAAATGTTTAATTTGTTTCGGTTTCCCAAAGCTTACTCATAGCACTTCATATTGGACATTGCTGTGTGATATAGTTGATATGTATGGTATTTGTCTTGCTGATAGGTCATACAAAACAAGGTTACATGCATGAACACTCTCTACTAACAATTTGCATTTTGTTTATCATTTTATGTACAGCCTCTACAATGAAAGTGGTCGGGATATTTGATGCAAACCCTGGTGTCTTGTTTTATATCCCTGCCTGATGTTTTAGTAACCTCCATGATCTGTCGTTTAGATGTCTGTTGCTGTTGTATTCATGTCCTGTTGTTTGGATCTGCCTGATGTTGCAGTAACCCTTATGTTCTGTTTTGTTTTCCCATCTGATATTGCTATAGTATTTATGCCCTGTTATTTAGATCTCTGCCTGATGTTGTAGTAAACTTTATGCCCAGTTATTTAGACTTCTGCCTGTTGTTGTAGTAAACCTTATGCGCTGTTGTTTAGATCTCTGCCTGATGTTGTAGTAAACCTTATGTCCTGTTATTTAGATCTCTGCCTGATGTTGTAGTAAACATTATGCCCTGTTGTTTAGATCTTTGCCTGATGTTGTAGTAAACCTTATGTCCTGTTAGGTCTTTTCCTTGTTTTATAGTAAACCTTATGTCCTGTTATTTAGATCTCTGCCTGATGTTGTAGTAAACCTTATGTCCAGTTAGATATTTTCCTGGTTTTATAGTAAACCTTATGTCCTGATGTTTAGATCTTTTCCTGGTTTTATAGTACAATGTGTCCATACTTCCTGTTAAGTCTGTTGTCCAATGTTGTGGTGACGCTTATGACCCCTTATAGTTTGTGTACATGGTTAACTTTGGATGTCTTTCCTATGTGTTGTAATGTTTCCACTATGTTCATTGTTTAGAGCTCTGTCTCATCATGTATTGAATTAGATGTCCTTAGAGACATCTGCCCCAAGCTGCTTATTTTTGTCCTAATAAAATTTAACCTGACAATATTTGAAATTCCAAGTCATTGTGGAGCAATGTGTTTGTAGGCATTACTTATGTTTGTGTCGAGTGGCAGAAGTAAGTGTGTCACTGTTCTAATGGTGTGCTCTAAAACTCTCTGTTTTACTTCCAGTGTGTTCATGACTCTCTTGACGATGGCCCCGACTCGCACGGAGGAGAGCGATGCCCACATGCGGGAGCGACTGGTTAACAGCTTGAGCCAGTCCTTTCCAGGTAGTGCCCTCTCACGTGCCCTGCAGTGCATGCAGCCGGAGTCTGACGATGAGGAATTTAAGCTAGAGGATGACATCCTCAGTAGTAGCTGTTTCGCGGAGCTACGTCTGGAGAAAGGTCCAATTGAGGATGACGAGTTGACCAGTTTGTCATGGTTACAGGACACCAATCTCCTACAGAACATCAACGCCGAGGAGGACGAGGAAAATTCGGAGGGACAGAAAGAAAACGGAGATACCAAAGAGGGGAACCACTACAACCAGTCTCACCCCCCACATGTGCCATACAACCCACAGAAACACGTCAACAGCAAACCACCCTACTCCTTCAGCTGTTTGATATTCATGGCCATCGAGGATTCCCCACAGAAAAAACTGCCTGTCAAAGACATTTACTCATGGATTTTAGGACACTTTCCTTACTTCCAGCATGCCCCTACAGGGTGGAAAAATTCTGTTCGGCACAACTTATCACTCAACAAGTGTTTCAAAAAGGTGGATAAGGATCGAGGACAGGTGAGCATATTCTACCGTACTTCACTGTTTAATTCCTCGTCGCAGCTTCCATCTGTTTTTATTTCCCATACATGACAAGTCTATGCCATAAACAAAATTCATTCCACAAGTAAAGTTACATCCATTACATTGAAATTATTCTTGATGTAAAGTTACCTCCCTTACAGTGAAGCCATTCCCAACACAAACATAATTATTCCTTTAATATGAAGTCATCTCTGTTACACTCATTCCCTTGTAAAATTACCCCCCCCCCCGACCTTGAAGTCATTCTCAATACAATGCTATTCACTTTATAATGAATTTGTTACCTCTGTAGAGTATCTATAATCCCCTTACAACAAAGCCATTCCCAAAACAGCATTATTGCCCTGAAGGTGAAGTCTTCCTACATACAGAGTTACCCGCGCCATTTACTGCAATCACATAATAGGCCATTCTTATATAATGCCATTTATTTCCCAGATATTCATCCCCAATGCAAATTAAGCCTCCATACTTTATAAAAAGTCGTCACTCTTTCATGACATGGCCCGTATAATAGTCACATAAGATATAATGTATTATCTTTATACTGCCATCACCCATTCAAAAATCATCCTCTGTACAATGCCATTCCTTGTATAATGCCACCAATCAAACAAGGCCTTCAATCCTAAAAATTGTTCCCCTATAATGCAATGCCTCATTTAATGTCATCGAAGTCCTAACCATACAAATGTACACAACAGTGACAAAAGAGCTTAGCAACATCATCACATTACACATGTACATGGATATTTCATACCCGTTTATTTATTAGAAATATTAGATAAAAATGATTGAGTTTTAAGCTACATAATGATGGAAATGCTTGTTGCTTATAAGCTGATCTTAGTTGTGACTTGTTCTTTATCTCACTACCAATCTAAATATCATAACAATTATCGGCTATTAAACCTTCCAAACACTTGAACTGCTGTTGCCCGTTTCAATGGATGATAAGTGTTGCCAGGCAACAGAAGGGATTTAAACCACACTGAATTGCATATGACTTAGGTGTAAAATATTTTAAAAGGATAATTATATCATTAAAAATATAGATTGAAGAAGAATGTTTGCCTGCAATAGAGCCTGAAGTATACCTTATCTCTAGACATTTTCCCCTCAATTTCCTGATATATCTTCATAGACATGTCCCCCAATCAATGACTGAGCCTTATTATTGTCGGTGTAGGTGATAAAGTCTGCACATTGTGGCTGTGGACTGGGGATTACAGTGGGTGTACAGCCATCTACTAAATCAATTATCCTAGTACAACATATTTGCTGAGAAGAATAAACATTTAACATATCATCTTTAGTTATGTTTGTATGTTAAATAGCCTGTACAATTGTAATTATGTTATATAATCGATAGCAAGCAGATTGGTGATCACTAAATGTGAGAGAGGCTGTATGCCACATTCTGACTAAAGAGTCAGTGGACTAGGATAGTTCTCCCTTCAGTATGCCACATTCTGACTAAAGAGTCAACTAGGATAGTTCTCCCTTCTGTATGCCACATTCTGACTAAAGAGTCGACTAGGATAGTTCTCCCTTCTGTATGCCACATTCTGACTAAAGAGTCAGTGGTCTAGGATAGTTCTCCCTTCTGTATGCCACATTCTGACTAAAGAGTCAGTGGACTAGGATAGTTCTCCCTTCAGTATGCCACATTCTGACTAAAGAGTCAACTAGGATAGTTCTCCCTTCTGTATGCCACATTCTGACTAAAGAGTCGGTGGACTAGGATAGTTCTCCTTCTGTGTGCCACATTCTGACTAAAGAGTCAGTGACTAGGATAGTTCTCCCTTCTGTATGCCACATTCTGACTAAAGAGTCAGTGGTCTAGGATAGTTCTCCCTTCTGTATGCCACATTCTGACTAAAGAGTCAGTGGACTAGGATAGTTCTCCCTTCAGTATGCCACATTCTGACTAAAGAGTCAACTAGGATAGTTCTCCCTTCTGTATGCCACATTCTGACTAAAGAGTCGGTGGACTAGGATAGTTCTTCTTCTGTGTGCCACATTCTGACTAAAGAGTCAGTGACTAGGATAGTTCTCCCTTCTGTATGCCACATTCTGACTAAAGAATCAGTGGTCTAGGATAGTTCTCCCTTCTGTATGCCACATTCTGACTAAAGAGTCAGTGACTAGGATAGTTCTCCCTTCTGTATGCCACATTCTGACTAAAGAATCAGTGGTCTAGGATAGTTCTCCCTTCAAAGAAACAGATTGGATAACTTCTGCCACTATTTTTTTTTTATACAAAATTTCATATTGTCGATCAGCAGTCTTGACGTATGATAACAGATGGTGTATGATCAGTACAGGGCAGAGCAAAACACTACCCTGGTATAAAGCAAGCTTTTTACTGCTGCCATAGCAACCATAGATTGTTAATCATCAGAAATACTGCTGTAATTTATAGAGAAACAGAGAGAGGAAAGATTTTGTAGGTATGACCTGTGTTTGCTTGCTGGCCTAAGTGAAGAGCAGCAGAGTTTTTAAAGTGTAACTGTTAGCTGGCTATGATGCAAGTGGTTAGATAAGACTGGATCAGGATTATACATGCAATGTGTGATGAGGTACTGAGTGGAATTAGCTCGGCAGGTGCCCTCCATACAGGAATGTGGTGTGGCTACCTCCCAGTGTATCCCACAATGGCAGGTCTACACCTGAGCTCCCGATTACACGCCCCAGACTGGAACACTCCCTAATGATGTAGCTTTAAACAGGCAAACTCCTTATAGTGAAAACCTTGTGTCTAATGGAGAGTTCGCTTTGTACAAAAGATCTGATTTTCAAATTGACCGGTCATTACATTTTAAAATATAATTGATTGAATATGAAAATTGAGAATCAAAATCATTTATTTCCCAATTCCTTCAAAATTGAGCATTTTCCTTAACTTAGTGTGTCCTGCCCTTCCTTCAACAGTTTCAAAACTTCTTAAAATGGCAGTTAATTTCCATTTGACAATTGGTGTTAAGTGAAGCATAATGCCGCTGATCTGATCACTGACTTGTACTGGATTTAAAGGGACAACACACACCCAGACAGGGTCAATGATTAGTACACTAGGGGTGTGTTGATGAACTGCTCTTTAGAGAGGAGTCTACAGTGTCTTTATCTGTATGGTGGGTAAAGTCTAAACTACTAGGTCTGATCCTGCATTCCTGATAGCCACACTATACCTATAACACCTGGTGTGGTGTTGACCCCTCTTGTTGACCTCTGATAGTGGTGTGATATTGTCCCTCTGCTTCTCTTCATAAAGATATCTGTTGTCACCTGCTTCATTTCCGTCCACTCAAGTCAGCTGAAACACAGCAACTTAAAATTCTGAAACCTTTCATCTAACATAGTCTTCCCGATAACAATTTTTATCTTCAATGTCTTTTAAAAAGTTTCTGTTATTTTAGATACTCAGTAGCTGTTATGAATGATACAAATAAATTAACGGTTGTTGATTTAAATTAATCAGCTTTGAGTGTAGTGTTATGTCAGGGGTCAGGTGGGGTTAATTTGACAATGATGTAATTGTGTCAGTCCTTTGTGTGGGCTACACAGTGGTTTTAGGTTATACAGGAGACCACAGCACTGAGTAGCATCGTATACTTGAGGCCAGGTCCTGTAGGAAATCATAATTTGATTCAACAGGGTAAATTGTTTCAATTTGTACTGCTGCCATCTGGAGGGGAGGCAGGTCATGCAAAGTAGAGAGAGACTCTGAAGTAGATCTCCATGACAACATTGTAGTCCTGTGTGCCTCAGCCATTTGTATTCACATCCAGGTTACCATAGTTACCAAATTCAGCAGTGTCTAGCTATAGCAACACAAAGCCAGCTACCACCATGAGGAGGATAATCAATGTGTATTTCTCACCCAAACTCAGTATTCTGCCACAGCCTATTTCTTACAAAAAAAATGAACAATTTTCTGTGAAGAATATCGCAAATATGTTCCCATCAGACAGTGGTTGTTGTTCATGAAAAAAAAAAAAAAAAAAGTTGCCCAAAACTGTTGTAGATTGAAAATTGTACATTTTACCAGCTGTAAATCAAATTGAATCAGATTGATTCTCTTCAACCTTTTGAACCATTGAAATTGCTTACTAACTGTTGTACAACAATTAATTCATGTATCACAGCTGTTAAACTTGTACCTTTTTGGAGACTGATATATTCATTGTAAAATCCATTGAAAGAGGACATCAGGAAATGTTTTATTATAGACATGTTTGATGAGAGAAGCTCTTGCCAGAGGACACAAAATAAGATAAGCTTGCTAGCAGTATATTGTCAATTAATGTATCCATTTCGTGTATAGGGCTGTGCTAGTGATCTGTTGACGCACAGCAGTGCATCATATTTCAGATCAGTTTATTAAAAAAAAAGAAATCCGAATCATGTTTCAGTGTTTTATGAGCGTTACTGTGACAGGTTATTATGTAATTCTGTTTCCTTACAGAGCATTGGTAAGGGATCACTGTGGTGTATAGACCCCGACTACCGACCTAACCTGCTGCAGGCCCTGCGGAAGACGCCCTATCATCCTTACCATCAGCTTCAAATGCTGGCCAACCCCCAGCCATCACAGTACTCCTTTGTCCAAAAGTAGGTAACATCTACTGACCGATAATGTCATTAGTAATAGCATGGTAGGACAACATGTCACCTGACAACTAGCCAATGACATCAGAGTGGCAATAGCACCAACGTTTTCAGATCAATTGTTGTCTGAACTGGACTGCCTTTGAAAACTTAATTCTCAAAACAATCGGTAAGGAATGGTCAAATGAAATTGATATCATATCTCTAGAAGAAAACTGCATGACATCACTTAAGGTGACAAGTATGCCAAGGTGGAAACTCTCACTAGAGGCAACAACTATAACAAGTTGTCAACTGTTTGATATGTCATCATTGAAGGTGACAACCAAATCATATCGCATAAAATAATTTAGGTCATTATGAAGAATGAGTAGACTTAGAAGTCTATAGTCTAAGGGTCTATAGTTGAGAGGGACGTCAAGTCTTTGTTAAGGGTCTATAGTTGAGAGGGATTTCAGGTCTTTGTTAGTTAAGTGTCTTTTGTTGAGAGGGATGTCAGGTCTTTGTTAAGTGTCTTTTGTTGAGAGGGATGTCTAGTCTTAGTTGAGGATGTGTAGTTGAGAGGGATGTCAAGTCTATGTTTAGGGTCTAAAGTTGAGAAGGATGTCAAGTCTTTGTTAAGGGTCTATAGTTGAGAGGGATGTCTAGTCTAAGTTGAGGATGTGTAGTTGAGAGGGATGTCATTTCTTTGTTAAGGATGTGTAGTTTTTGGGGGGAAGGGGGGGGGGGACGCATCAAGTCTTTGTCAATGATATAGGTAGTTTTAGAAGGACATGCAGTCTTTGATAAGGATGTGTAGTTGAAGGAAAGGGACACGGAGTTTTGTAAAGGATGTGTAGTTGAAGGAAAGGGACATGGAGTTTTGTAAAGGATGTGTAAGATTGAAGGCGACATGGAGTTTTGTAAAGGATGTGTAAGATTGAAGGAAAGGGACAGTTGAGGATGTGTAGTTGAGAGGGATGTCATTTCTTTGTTAAGGATGTGTAGTTTTTGGGGGGAAGGGGGGGGGGGGCGCATCAAGTCTTTGTCAATGATATAGGTAGTTTTAGAAGGACATGCAGTCTTTGATAAGGATGTGTAGTTGAAGGAAAGGGAAACGGAGTTTAGTAAAGGATGTGTAGTTGAAGGAAAGGGACATGGAGTTTTGTAAAGGATGTGTGAGATTGAAGGAAAGGGACATGGAGTTTTGTAAAGTATGTGTAGTTGAAGGAAAGGGACATGGAGTTTTTTAAAGGATGTGTAAGATTGAAGGAAAGGGGCATGGAGTTTTGTAAAGGATGTGTAAGATTGAAGGAAAGGGACAGTTGAGGATGTGTAGTTGAGAGGGATGTCATTTCTTTGTTAAGGATGTGTAGTTTTTGGGGGGAAGGGGGGGGGGACGCATCAAGTCTTTGTCAATGATATAGGTAGTTTTAGAAGGACATGCAGTCTTTGATAAGGATGTGTAGTTGAAGGAAAGGGAAACGGAGTTTAGTAAAGGATGTGTAGTTGAAGGAAAGGGACATGGAGTTTTGTAAAGTATGTGTAGTTGAAGGAAAGGGACATGGAGTTTTTTAAAGGATGTGTAAGATTGAAGGAAAGGGGCATGGAGTTTTGTAAAGGATGTGTAAGATTGAAGGGGCCATGGAGTTTTGTAAAGGATGTGTAAGATTGAAGGGGACATGGAGTTTTGTAAAGGATATGTAAGATTGAAGGGGACATGGAGTTTTGTAAAGGATATGTAAGATTGAAGGGGACATGGAGCTTTGTAAAGGATGTGTAAGATTGAAGGGGACATGAAGTTTTGTAAAGGTTGTGTAAGATTGAAGGGGACATGGAGTTTTGCAAAGGATGTGTAAGATTGAAGGAAAGGGACACGGAGGTTTGTAAAGGATGTGTAGTTGAAGGAAAGGGACATGGAGTTTTTTAAAGGATGTGTAAGATTGAAGGAAAGGGGCATGGAGTTTTGTAAAGGATGTGTAAGATTGAAGGAAAGGTACATGGAGTTTTGTAAAGTATGTGTAGTTGAAGGAAAGGGACATGGAGTTTTTTAAAGGATGTGTAAGATTGAAGGAAAGGGGCATGGAGTTTTGTAAAGGATGTGTAAGATTGAAGGGGCCATGGAGTTTTGTAAAGGATGTGTAAGATTGAAGGCGACATGGAGTTTTGTAAAGGATGTGTAAGATTGAAGGGGGCATGGAGTTTTGTAAAGGATGTGTAAGATTGAAGGAAAGTGACATGGAGTTTTGTAAAGGTTGTGTAAGATTGAAGGGGACATGGAGTTTTGTAAAGGATATGTAAGATTGAAGGGGACATGGAGTTTTGTAAAAGATGTGTAAGATTGAAGGGGACATGGAGTTTTGTAAAGGATATGTAAGATTGAAGGGGACATGGAGTTTTGTAAAGGATATGTAAGATTGAAGGGGACATGGAGGTTTGTAAAGGATGTGTAAGATTGAAGGGGACATGGTCGTCCTGTGTAAATCACATTGTTCCTACTGTTGTATACAGCAGCAGCTGTAGGTCTCCCAGCAGATTCAAACCACTGGAACAGTTGTTTTATTCTAATTGAATAATAACTAAATAAAATGTAAATGACTTTATGTTTACAAACCAACGTATTTCACAAGTTGCAACGAGATGTGTATTACTGCACACAAACACATCCTTTATCTGTTTTCTTTGATTTTCTTGAGGTTGAGTGGTGTTAGTATTTGTGCTTAGTTCAGATTAGGGATCTGTATAGGTTATTAGCCCCAAACATATCACTAGGATTATAGAGGGAAGAAGGATTGACAATAGATTAAGTAAACAGTTTATAGAAAATGAATGGTTCCCTTAGAAAGAGTAACAAATCAGAATTGGAAACTATTGATGTTATATTTCCGGTAGGTGTGTGAAGATTAAAAATAACACTTGTAGCATAAAAAGATTGCTTCAGAAATGTTTTTGGGGGGAATAAGTAACATAACATTTTGTCTCTTTGGGAACATTTTAGTAGCATAGTATTCTGTTCCTAGTGTGTGGTACATCTTTAGTGACAATGTATTGTGTTGCCAGTGAGTATTCTGTTCCTAGTGTGTGGTACATTTTAGTAACAATGTATTGTGTTTCCAGTGTTTGAAACATCTTACATCATAGTACTTTGTTCCCAGTGTGTGGACTATAGGTAACATTTTGTATTGTTTCCAGTGTTTGGACTATAGGTAATAATTTGTATTGTTCCCAATGTGTGGACTATAGGTAACAATTTGTATTGTTCCCAGTGGATGGACTATAGGTAACAATTTGTATTGTTCCCTGTGGGTGGACTATAGGTAACAATTTGTATTGTTCCCAGTATGTGGACTACAGGTAACAATTTGTATTGTTCCCAGTGTGTGGACTATAGGTAACAATTTGTATTGTACCCAGTATGTGGACTATAGGTAACAATATGTATTGTTCCCAATGTAAGGATTATAGGTAAAAATTTGTATCGTTACCAGTGTGTGTAATATAGGTAACAAGATGTATTGTTCCCAGTGTGTGGACTAGAGGTAACTATTTGTATTGTTCTTATTGTGTGGACTATAGGTAACAATTTGTATTGTTCCCAGTGTGTGGACTATATAGCTAACAATTTGTATTGTTCTCATTGTGTGGACTATAGGTAACAATTTGTATTGTTCCCATAATTTGTATTGTTCCCATAATTTGTATTGTTACCAGTGTGTGGACTATAGGTAACAATTTGTATTGTTCCCATAATTTGTATTGTTCCCAGTGTGTGGACTATAGGTAACAGTTTGTATTGTTCCCAGTGTATGGACTAAAGGTAACAATTTGTATTGTTCCCAGTGTGTGGACTATAGGTAACAATTTGTATTGTTCCCATAATTTGTATTGTTCCCATAATTTGTATTGTTAACAGTGTGTGAACTATAGGTAACAATTTGTATTGTTTCCAGTGTGTGGACTATAGGTAACAATTTGTATTGCACCCAGTGTGTGGACTATAGGTAACAATTTGTATTGTTCCCAGTGTGTGGACTATAGGTAATAATTTGTATTGCACCCAGTATGTGGACTATAGGTAACAATATGTATTGTTCCCAGTGTGTGGACTATAGGTATCAATTTGTATTGTACCCAGCCTGTTTTGGAACACCTTGAGTAAGGTTAAACTTGACACAATACTTGATTGTCTGCTGTTTCAGACGATGTCCACTGGGATATTGTACAAATAAATATCAAATACTGTTATTAGTTTTGCGATGAATATGAACTGAAAAGTCAATTATTATTCAGGATTTCATTAAATAGTTTTGTCGCTTGAAGGCACAGTCCTTGGTATAGCGGGTTATGTTATTGGCTGAGGGAGAACAACATTTTGTTGGTTTAGGGTAACAAGTCTGTCTGTTGGTAACAGGTCAGTAATTTTGTAACAGCTAGGTAGTTTTGTTACTGTGGTAATAGGGCTCTGGGGTAACAGATCTGTAGTTTGGTAACAGCAGGGTAGTTTTGTTACTGTGGTAACAGCAGGGTAACAGTTAGGGCAGGTGATTTAACACTGAAATGCTTTTGTTATGTGTGTATGGAGGACTGTCTATACACACATGTGGAGTAGTGTGTTACCATAGTTACAGGAAGCCTAGCCAGGCCTGAGTAACCAGTGGAGCAGGAAGTAGGTGTTGGGCTAGGGGTAGTGTGTGTTTCCTCAGGCTAGCACTGACAGTGATGTATCAGTGTTTAGGTTCTATTTATAGGTCGGCATGTCCACACTGCTGTTGACACATGTAAGATCACCAATGTCATTGTCTAATTTACTCCTTACCCGAGGAGGACACTTACATGGACATTTCAGTGGCAAAGACACCATTATGACATTCAGTCTAAACAGATTGTATAAAGCTAACAACTAGCCCCTGAATTTGTTGTGAACTTCTAGCCATTTTTTATGGCAGCACTCCTTACTGATACGTATTGCTATAATATTGCATATGTTGAGTTATGAAACTGACAGTTTAGTTATTTCAGCTTTAAGCTTCAATGAAATAAAATTGAATGTAAACCCACAGATTTGATGTCAGTAGAGACCTATACTATAGGGATTCAGTACAATCTGTTGATTGAGCTACATATATACGTACAGTAGCTGTAAAGACCTAAATAATCTATAGCTGTATTCAACTATAATTATTTTCTGAGATTTAATATTTTTAGTAAAAATAAAGGTAAGTTGCATTACATTAATCTATAGGTGCATACATTTAGTTGTCTATTCTTATTTTTCTTGAAAATATTCACTTTTTACATCAGCAATGTTTTAAGAAGAATGCTATTATTTCATGTCTTTTGTAAGGATAATAGTGACGCAATCTTTTAAATGTGACTTTTAAAAAAAAAGAGTAAAAATAGCTCTGAAGATATATTCCAGATAGATCAATAAAGCTGTTATAGGTCTTAACAGATATATAGCTCAATCGACAGAGTGTACTGGACCTGATATATACTAAATGGTTTTATATCTCTCTTATATCAGTATTCAGAAATGTTAATAAAATACCAAAAGGGGATCTCTTATGGGAAGTCAAACATAAGGTCAGCAACAAGGATCTCAAATTTGTTCCTCGTTTAAAGATTTTGAAAAAAAAGTCATCTTGTAAAAGATGTTCTTACACTAGAGTAGAGCAGTCTGAGTATTAGATGGTGTTATTACACTAAATTAGCCATCTATTGGTAAATGTGTATCTATGTACCAGTACTTTTGGATGTTATCATCTAGCCACTATGTGAATATTTATAAATGTTGTTTTGTTTCAGTGGTCCAAAGCCCCTACCCCTGACCCCCAGGCTGGGACACAACTCCATCTCACCTCGTAAGTTCATCAACACACCTGTACTTAACTCACCTGTATAACGATGTTGTCTGGCTCACTACAAGCCTTATATACACACCGATTGTATCACCTTCACTTTTCACACATATCCTAATTATTAATGAGGATGGGGACATATCTGATGTTCTGAAATAATCTTTAAGTATAAAATTACATATCCTAGTAGAAACATATTTGCAAAAATTATTACAAGAGTTGAATAAGATAGCAACTGTCAATAATGTTCAAATCTAAAATATTTTTGATGGACAGAAGTTAAATAAAAGATTTACGATCAGTAAACGTTACAAATTACCAAAGTTGTGACAGAATTAATGTCAGTTAGATGTAGAAAGCTGATAAAGACTAATAAATTCAGCTTGTTGTACATTTAGTTCAAAGGAAGAATAAAAACAGGAGCCCAATACTACTCCAATAAATTGTAGCCAATGAAAGATTTTTAACAGAAAGACATTAAATTGTGCAGGTGGATAAAAAAGCCATGTAACCTGTATGAGTTTATGAGTAGTTTACATGTCACTGTGGCCTCAGTCTCTGGTGCCAGATAATAATAGGCTTTCGTGTCATTTAGTATTTTACTAAAATGTTATTAATGAATACCATGGCAACTGTTATGAAACATTGATTGTAGGAGTAAGGTGAACTACTGTAATACATATATGACGGTATGGAAAAAACCCAGATCGTGATGAAATAGATAAAAAATAATAAGAAAGGAAAATTATGAGATGAATCGATGCTTGGATACTGGCCATGACGGTATTGACGACTAGTGTAGTCACATCCCTGGGCTTTTTCATGACTTTGCCTGGCTATGTCTGCTTTCCCTGTACCATATAACAGTTAAGTGCTCTACAGATGGACTAGTATCCACCGTTTATTTCACACCCTATCCGTGTTGGATGCCATTAAAAAACTTTCTGTATCTGAAAATTGAAAAATAGCCATTGACAGATAGGAGGGCGCAATTGGCGTATTTATGTTGTCATGGTAATCCATTCCTTTACCGTTGTTGCTAGGACACATATTCAGTTTGCATTATTAATGCACATTTTAATTTGCTGTGTGTATATCACTTTTCCAGATTTGTTCCCATTTTTGAGCAAGAGATTGGCACAGTCGAATTGTGATATAGGTAAGTTTTGTATGTCGAACAGAAAGCTACGATGACAAACAACTATACTAATGTTATTATACACTATTAAGTACAACTTCACTTAAACATTGTTGAGTCTCTCAGCTGAGATTAGCCACTGTGACAAAAACCCAGTACAAATCAAGTTCTAAGGAAACAATTGTGGATGAAGCAACCCCTTGCAATTAGGTCATTGTCAGAAAAATATGCTCAGGAAGGTCATAATCGTCATTTGACCTTGCGAGGAATACGGAACCCTAAACAAACAGGCATGCTGCAACAGCACTGTGATACATCCACAGACACCATTCCATGTTGTCTCTAGCAAAGACATTTTGGCATTTCAAATATTACACAGATATAAAGTGTTTTATTGATTGGGAGAGAACAGACAGTTTCCTTTGACTTTTGCATGGTTTAAGGGGAGGGGCCATCGAGTTTGTCATCTTTTACAGGGTTTTAGGGGTCAACGAGTTTGAGACCTTTTACAGGATTTTAGCCCCTGTTAATAAATTAACCTTTTGCATTGATTTAGGGATCTTTCAACTAGCCTTAGGGAACAAGACAGGTTTCCTCTGCTAGCTTTGAAACAATTCAGTTATAAATTCAGGGTCAGGGTAAGGCCATATTTATGTAAAATTGACTGCTGTATGTAGTAGTCCCAGGGGACGGGAGAGTTGATGGTGCTGGAGAGAGCCTTGGTGATGGTCATCAGTAACGGGATCTTGTGTCTGAAACACGATACAATCACAATCCTCACACTCTGCTATCTGTCTGTTTCCATGTTGGAAGGTAAACTGTTTATCGGTTTCCATGGTAATATATGCTGAGGGACCCATAACATTTGCTTTATCCATGTAGACAGAATACCTGGAAATTATTCTGTGTTAATGGATTTCATTTGAGACCAATTAAATACCTAGAAATTGATTGATTGAGATTGATGATATTTAGTTCACTGCCATCTGTCTAAAATATTTTGAAACGAAACAAAGCAAAAAAACGAGAAGAACTGTTTTATCCCATGACTGCATGAGTTAATGGGCTGATGCAGTCAATAGCATTATAGCACCATCTGTGTACGTGTATCCATGGTAACGGACAAGCAGTCAGTGGTCCGGCTGCTTCTGTATCAACAAAATGGAAGCTGAGTGGAACTCTCTCCTGCAGACTCCCCTGGGTAGTCACTAGTAGTGGTGAAATAAAATTATTGATTTCACATCCCCCGACTCCCAGGATGTGATTTTCCTCAATGAAATCTCTCCATTGTCGATAATTATGAATAAAAGTTTTCAAACAACATCCATGTAACATTTACAAATGGCTATTGTCTTATTATATTGTCTGAATTACGAAGTGAACGGGAGATTTGATTATCATTGGTATGTTGACTGACTGATTAACATCAGGGGTTTTACTACAATTGACTCCCATCTGTATTGAGAGACTGAATTAGCTTGTTATAGAAGGACATCACATGGATTTAGAACAAATCGGCCATAAGTTTATGTTAGGTGATCGGAGGCCCAGTCATAGTCACTGAGTCACTTTTCCAAGTACAAATTACTCATACCAAACTCTCTAAACGCAACGATTCACCATTAGATAGGTTTCTAGGACAACTTTCTTACATGTCTTGAATGCTTCGAGTTGAACTGATAAAAATCTGATCAATGCATTTGGAATATCATGCATCATTAATTTCTATAGATTTCCTCCATTATCTGCTGTGTGTGCTGGGTTATATAGCTTGATTAGCAGAAGTGGGGAGTAGATTTAGTCTGGTATGCTGTACACACAAAATTCAGCTTAATTTCTACATTTCTTTCTCTTTTTCCTGGGCAGTGTAAATTTTACTGTCTTTCTATCTTTGTCCGATGCTGAAGACAGAATAACAATTGAAATTTTGGACAAATAACAACATTTGGGAGAAAAGTAAATTTGCATAGTAATGAAGCCTGAACGACCCTACTGTAATGATCACCCTGATAAGATGGGTTTCATTTCGTGCCAGGATTAAACTTATTGATTTTACATTATATCTGAAGTGATGGCCAAGTGTCCACTCGTATACCTCTGTGTTCACCGTCACTCCCCCAAATTCTCATTAGATTTGCCTGTACATGTATTTCTGTTTATTTAAGTAATGTCAGTTTTTTTTTTTATATAAATAAGTAGAAGATAAATCTGTTGGATAAATTGAAATTAAATGTTTTAAATACTTATTGAAGTTGTATTTTGAAATTCAGTGTTATATACTTATTGAAGTTGAATTTTGAAATTCAGTGTTATATATATACTTCTTGACAGACATAATTTGCCCCAAAGTTATAATGGAGAAAAAAGAATTTGAGGCTAGTATTTCTCCATCCTACACAGTAACTGGCGACTGGTTTTTCATACACCTGCACAATTACTAAAATATTACGCTGTATTACTGAACAGTACTTGTGTTTGTCATGATGCGTGACATCACAGCACACGTTTACCCCACACAAAGGGTGTGACAGTTATCTCACATAGGTAAATGTGGGAGTTGTGTGTGATGGGTGTGACAGTTATCTCACATAGGTAAATGTGGGAGTTGTGTGTGAAGGGTGTGACAGTTATCTCACACAGGTAAATGTGTGTGATGGGTGTGAGATGGATGTGACAGTTATCTCACATAGGTAAATGTGGGAGTTGTGTGTGATGGGTGTGACAGTTATCTCACATAGGTATATGTGGGAGTTGTGTGTGATGGGTGTGACAGTTATATCACATAGGTAAATGTGGGAGTTGTGTGTGATGGGTATGAGATGGGTGTCGACCAGCATGTAATACAGGATTATACTGATGACAATGCCTGATGTTAATCTCGCCTTAATCTAACTCTTGATTAATTTACAGATAGTGATATCCAAGATGTAGCCCACACACTGGTGTCTCTCAAGAGTTTTAGCAGTGGTAGTAAGTATTATGTCACTTGTATTCTCGTTAAATTAATATCCTACATGATACAATATTACTCCACTCAGGATAATAGGATTTATTAAAAATACCTGATCCCATGAAGATCATAGCAACACATCATTTTTTCTAAAGCCTGCCAAAGTTTACATTCGAAAAAAAAAAATTCGTCAATTGATTTTATTAAAGAGAATGGACAGATATATAATTTTGGACAGAAATATAATTTAAGATTTTTCTTCAGATTCCTCAGCGAAGTCATCAGATGGTGAATACTCGCCCTCCGAGCACCAGAGGATGCGACTGAAACGAAAGCAGAGGTAAGTACGGAACACATGACTGGGCGAAGTTTTAGGCCATCATGTCTATACCAATGTCAAGATGTACTAGTTTGACAATTCAGATGTGACAAATTAACCTTAGATTAAGTTTTTGACCAGACAAGTACATGCATAATTTGAAATAATTTTATGTTTACTAGATTAAGTTTCAGTATTTTGCAATTTCCTATTCAGAGCAATTCAACAAAAAGAAAGTGTACTAGATAATCTGTTCTGATGTCATAACCGACATTTTTCTTTCTAAGTCAACGCAGTTTGATGATGTAAATGTGTTTGGTGTATAGTCTTAGCTTAACACAGATTTCCTGTTGATTTACAGACAGCTGACACCAAGCTATCACAAGCGGCGGATTCTGGGTGATATAGTTTGTACTCTCGTGCCGAGTGAGGACCATACATACAGTGTCACAAATGTGTTGAAGGCCCCAGTATCTCCAGGTTCCTCTATAGATGAGGAATATGACTTTGGTGATGAGGATGAAGAGGAGGAGTTTAGTGAATACAGCTTCAACAGTGACGAGTGGGATAGTGCAGACGAGGTAGATGGATCACTCCCTGCAAACAACACTAGACGATTCGTACCCCACAAAAATACGCCAGAGGAGGAGGCTGAAGAACAGAAGAAGATCGTGGAGGGTGCTGATGCACTGCTCAACCTCGCAGGAATTAAAACAAACGGACCTTCCTCACCAGTAGTGAATGGAAAATCAGCCAGACGCAACACGCCAAGCTCTTTAGCAAGATAGACCAACAAATAGCATTGAAAACAATTTTGTGCTTAGATATAATGCCAAATGAGATTCGCCCAGACCCTTCGTGAGGTGTACTTTGGGTGTTGACATTGGGTGTTTTTGTGGGCAGCGGATATATTTTGTACGTGGACCAGTAGGAGACAACTTAGCGAAGCTGGACTTTGTCTTCCTCTTCATTATGTGATGGACCTATATTCTTCTTCCAACACCGGGAGCTCCGGCAGAGGCTCCCCGTGTCCTTATCACTTAAGTGATCAGACTTGTTTTAGTATCGGGACCTCCGGTGGAGGATCCATGTAACACTATAATGATCAGACTTATTTTAGTTCAGTTTGATGAGCTCCTCCGGGGGCTCCTTGTGTCACTACAGTGGCCGGGCTTATTTCACCTCAGTGCAGGACTATTACCACAAGTTTTGTTTTATTACGTTATGAACCAATGTTTTAGGGGTGACTCAAGTTGGTTATGTTAGGTCAGATGTGTAGATGTCTGCCAGACCGGACACCGTTCAATTTGTTTTGTTTTAGTAAGGTTACAGGTGCTATGTATTAGAGAAATTCTTTGCAATCACTTTGTTCACAAAATGACATTTATAAACAGTTTAGGTTTACATTAAACATGTGCAATTACAGAAATACTATAGAATTAGGTACCAAATTGTGTTCCATCTCTTTCAAATTGTTTATAACAAAGTAATTGAATGTTCTCCTTCTTTAGTTAATCTAAAATTGTTATTAGATTTAGGTAGCACCACCTCTCATTGTTCTGTTAATTGCAAACAAGATGCCACTTAACAATGTATCACTTCTATAAAAGAATTAATGGTAAAAATGATCGAAGGTGATTGTTGGACATAGTCTGTCGATGAGCATATTTGATATTGACAGACACACATACACATGTGAGATGGGTACAATATATTTTGGTGCTAATAAATGCAATATTGTTAACAATTCTTATCATTGTTCAATCAAATTTTCAGTCTGGTCGTTTCAGAATCATCATTTTCCTGGCTTTTAACAATAAAAGACCATACGTGTACCAAATCAATTCAATCATCTCATCACACATAGCTGTAAGAATGTATATAGAACTCTACAGCAAGACTCATGACTTGTTAAAAAGCCTGAGGATTTATCCTGGGTGTTTTATTCAGCTTCATTGGATTATTTATCAAGCAGGGCCGTTGTTATATAGGTCTAAAGATTTCACATACTATGTTAAACAATTCTTTTAATACCTATGTGTTCATACGACTTTACAAGATAGATATTATTGCATTTTTGTGGCTTGTAAAGTAAACACTTGTTATTGTTTGTTACCAAGTATGTGTATGCCATACAATTAGTGTATATGAGATCGTTACATGTTTTATAGATCTCATTCCAGTATGTTGCCCTTATTTTGAATATAATTTTTCATCTAAATAAATCATATTATTGAATATTTCATAAAAGAAAAAAAATTGTTATCCTATTAGCTCATTGATCAATTTTACAAGAATTAAATCAAACTTTATTAATTCAATAGCATAAATGAGTGATTCTTGGTGACAAGTTTGAAGTGCAATTATTATGATTAAGACCAGAAATAAAATTCAACTTTCTATAAAAATTAGTGCAATGCAAAATTTCGCCATTTTTCCCATGGAAAGAATTAAAAAAAATAACTTTCAGCATTATCCCATAAGCCAATTTTCATCTCGGTAAAAGTTACAATTCTGCAAATGTAAAGACATGAAATTCAGCATATAAAATTATTAAAAAGTACTGGGCATTCGGTAAAAGCAACATAAACATGTTTTGATATTGTCATTTCCACTGAACTATACATATTCAACAGTGTGTAGCCCAGCGTATAACAATCAGGCTATTACAAATTGAATAAACCAGGCTGGGAGTTGATAATATGTAGGGTTTTGGGTCAAACAAATATTCTGTTAACATTTTTAACATGGACTCTAGGAAAAATAATTGTAGATGGTAGAGTTCACAAAAATGGCCTCCCTATATATTTCGGGAACAGCCCCTGTAGTTATTTCACTCCTAGAATTGAAGAGTAAATGATATTGTTGAACGTTGCGTTTGCAGCACTGTTAGGATGGTACGTTTGTTCTCTGTAGACATCTAATGTAACAGTGGACAACCGTATTCAGCATCGGCTCGTTTGTTATATTGTTATTTTGTGCATACATTGTTGCAATTTTAATACCATTTAAGTAGCTGTGTACAGTTAGCTTAATCCAATACTCCTAATATTTAGTGCTTAGTAACGATGAGTAAGCCATAATGATGATAGCACAGATATATTTTTTATCAAATGCTATATGTTATCAATTTATATATCAACAGGTTATTTACTACGATGTATAAGTTTTTTATGTAAATATTTGCAGAATTCTACTTTGGAAAAAGAGCCATTTGCTTTTTAGTCCAAATTAATTGAGGGAGACACAAAGTTAAACGATATTTTCACAATTTTGTTTCGAGTATAACAAGTGATTTCAGTTTGATCTTAAACTTTTACATTTTGGTGGAGTAAATCAAATAAGAGACATTAATATAAATTAAAATATAATTTATTGCTTTATACAATGTTTACATGTAATATAAGATCACACAAAAATGTGTATGAGGTTATACAGCTTATAGAATTGTTTGATGCCCATTTAAATTATATGGAACAACACAAGTTAAATAAATGATGGCGGGATGAAATGCCATAAATGATGTTTATTTTAAAAACAACATTTACTATTACTAATATAATGACTTTTTCGTAATTTTTAATATCTGTTATTATCCTGTCTTCTTCATTTTAATCAGATCATGGTATATTTGTTCAGAATTAATTTGCAATTAATAAGGACACACTGGTTCCCTCAACTCTGTCCCCTAAGTTCCTATAGAAGATGTATACACTACAGTAGGCGTGAGAAGACCAAGTTATGTGCCAGAGATATCTGGTGATTTATCGTTTGTTTAGCAGCGTTCCAGACATTGGGTAACTTTTTAAAAACCTTGTATGTCTTGTTCCTAACTTTGGTTAATTTATCTATACCTTGACTTCTTGTTCCTAACTTTGTTAACTTTGTATATACTTTGGACCTCTTCATTACAACAATGGTCAACTTTATATTTTTCAATGCAAATTCTTTAAAGAGTAAATGATGCATAAACTTATTAATAATCCTTTTTGTTCCAGCAACAGACAGCTAGGATATGTGAAGTTAACAAAATATAGGTTTCGGCAAGACAATTTATTATTTTCCCTTGCTCTCCTTTTTTTTTCTTTTTTCTTTTTGTCTGCATAGCATTAACTACTTGTACATGTATACATGTATTCTGTACTTTCGTTTTGATATAATGTGTCAAGAATACAACAGAAAAAAAATCAATAATGTTTTGTATGATGTGAAGCATTCAAGGTGTTGACTTAAAAAGTTTATTTGGATGAACATGCGTCTTCCACAATGTCAAAAATGCCAGAAACTTGTCAAAACAAGAAATGCTTTAAAAAGACTTAAGCCACTTTGCTGGTACACTAGAACTTTGTGCTCAATCGTGTGTGTTTATATGTATGGTACTGCCTCTGTTTTACAAGCTTAATTGTGTTCACGATATTCCCTAGTCAGGAAGCTGGAGTTTTGACGTAACAGATTATAGCCTTAATTCCAGCAATGTTATGTTTAAAAATTTGTTGACTCATTCGCTGCCAGGCAGGCAGAAATTTTGTGTAGAAATGTTCAAACAGAGCTGTTTAGCATATCTTGCTCCAGTGTTTGTGAATGTCCTTCTGCAGTAGTTTAAGCCTTAGAATTACTATGTAAGTAAAAATGTAATAAACATGAAAATATGTCAATGATGTATTGAGAATTCTTTAAATTTGAAGATAAACTGATAACCTTTAAATCATTTTTTTTCTTCAATTGACATACCAGGTTTTAATTGGTTTTATCAATCACATGACCTCCAGTATACTAGTATCAATTTTGACAATAAAATTAGGATATTGGTAAACTTTTTGAAATGTGGAAAATATCCCAAAACAAAGACATTTTTGAATTGTTTATTTACAAGTTTAGTTCGGTTAAGCAGGCTTTTTTGTTGTTGATACCTATTTCCATTGTAGACGATAGACAGTCCTGTTGGACTGGATTTAGCTTCATCTAAACAATTAAGTCCTATGCAATACTGTTTTTTGATCAGATTTCTTTCACAATTTTTCCAATCAAAACTTGTGCAATACAACCATTTTCATAAATTGTAAAACTGTGTTTTTTTGAGTCATGACAAATTCCTGAAGAGTACTTGACGCAGCAAACAGGTGCAATAGGTAAAAAATCATGTCAAATATAAGAAAACATTGAATCGTTCATGTGTCAAACTTGATCATTTTTCAATCCTCATCTTACATGGTTAAGGTGTATAGTTGTACATACAATAAAGACTAGTTCTTAATAAACAAAATCATTACAGTATCACATCGTTTGTCGTTATTTTTGTCACATTACTTTCTACTACAGTGATATGGTAACATATTATCTCTATTGCCCTTCTCCTATTATCCTATGTCCTTCTCCTATTATCCTATTGTCCTTCTCCTATTATCCTATGTCCTTAAATGACCTTAACTGTTAATAGGACGTTAAACAAAATAAAACTAAACCTATCATCATGTACATGACCAATACATCTACATATAAATGTGTATCACCATGTACAATTTCAATATGATGAGACTTTTAGATTCTGAGATGAGGACTGTACCCACAACAGTCTATTTTGAGTAACAGTGACCTTGACCTTGATAAAAGAATTTCACCTGTCAATTATCAGATAGATTAGTTTTTCAGATTCCGTGATGATCTCCGGAAACGAATGTTTGGATTGACAGACAGATGGACACTTTGATTACTATAGGGCACCCACATCTGCCATGTGAGGCCCTAACTAAGAATTCCATAGAAGTAGATGGGTTGCCCACACATATCGAGCATAAGTATATGATTGTGAACGACGGTTTTGTACTCAAACTTCAGCTCCCTATAACTCTAATATTCTTTCTTCTGATTCATTGAGAAAACTGAAAATTTTGAATTCTCAGATTTTCACAATAAAATCTTTTTAGTTACATTCTTCGAGGCAAGACTTTAGCTTTTCAGAGGATACTGAAATAAAGCAAACCCAACTCATTGTAAAACCATAATTACCAAGGGGATTACGTACAGCAGATAACAACAACCTTGTCATCCGACTCTGACTACTTGTATATCCTAAATCTCCTGCATGTAAGCCGTGTCTAAAGAAGGGAACTCTGGCGCTGTACTGAAGGGGCACTAAAGCATGCGAACGGTACTGTGAAGGACAGGTGTCATATCTGGAAAGATTTAATGTTTATTATTGTGAGAACGTTAACACCTGGACCCATCAATGTATAGAGTGGATTAAGATCTTTTTGTCTCGAGTCTTAAAAGGATTGAATGTGAGAAATAAAAATTCATGTGCAATTTAATGCACACACACAGCAAGCTTTACATTGATGAACTAACATTTATGTCTTCCGGTAAAGGAGTTGTCTTCCCAACAAGAAATTCAGTTTATTATGAGTTTAGACCCCAATGGCATGAAGGAGAATTTATATAAATGTATGTCAAATTAATTTATTTTGAACTTTTTGAAATTGTTCTTTATCAGGAGTTGGCATGAACAGGATTCTGAGGGCCCATCAAATATCACTTTCAATGTATTTTGTCTCGTCAATAAAGCTGTGAAAAATTACAGAAGGAAATCTGTTGAAGACATATATCCTCTACATCATTTGTGGTCTATATTGAATGTGGTTGGATGGATACAACAGTGACATACCAGGTTTTAATTGGTTTTATCAATCACATGACCTCCAGTATACTAGCATCAATAGATCACACAGAGAGCTGGCTTAGCCTAATCACTTAAGTCCTTTTAAGTGTCCATCTCATATACAGGTCAAGGTTATTACTGTGTTGGCATATTTAATCTTGTAATCTGGTAAATTCATGCGTGTCACAGGGATTATCTCCCTTGTTTGCATCCTCTTAACCCTAGGTTCGTCATTCCAACAGATTACATGTTGATCATTCTAAACACAATCAGATTATCATGACTAAAGTATTATTGATACATAATGAAGCTAAGTAAACGTTGTTGTAGGATAAATCTGAACACAGCAAGAAGTAGCATGGGTTCTTACAAACTGATTATAAACTAGAGAAGATTTATGTAGGCTTTGTTTCCTATATTGTATATCATATAACATGTTAGCCATGTTCCAACATCATTTTGTCTGCAATACCACAGTTTCCATATTTGCATTAAAGATCATATTAAGTACATGCACAGCTACTGAAACTAATATTTCATAATCCAGGTGTCTTGTTTCATTTTGAACACAGTTTGACTCTGGCAGCCTTGAAAGATGGTCAAGGCTGTTCATCTTAGTCTGATCTATAGTACCAGAAAGCTGCACAGCCATATATCTTGACTATAGTTCTGTAGAAGGTAATTTTCATTTAAGAAGGTCAAGGTCAGAAGTCATATGACCTTTGCAAGCCTTTAAACAAACTTTCTTTTCCTCTACCCAAGAATCTAGAGGCTAAATATGACACTAAGTGGAAATGGTTCAGCAAGTTTTTTAAATGTTTGCCCCCATGAGAGTGTCAGTGTCATGTATTTGCCTGAACATCTTTGACCCATACCATACATCAACCACATGACTTTGCCTCATGGTTAATAGTCAACTATAGTACCAGTAATAAGATTTCCGTGGAATGACATGTCTTACTGTGTCCACTTTGTCCATCATTGAATAAATCGAGAAAGAAAATGAAAGCATTATGAAATTGATTATATTTTCTTTGTTATTTTAAACAGTTATCTAGAATGAATGAAACAAATTAAGATAAAATAAAATCCTTTATTGCACCCATCATAAAACAATATCCTATTCTCATTTTTATTCATTTATATGAGAATAAATCTTTCCATTTAATTTTGATCAAATAAGTTGAAAAAAAATAGAAATTTAAAAACAACTTCAATACACCATACTTGTATTAAGACTCCCCCACAACTCCCTCACAAAAAAAGAATGAGGAAAAAAATAAATTCAATTCAATAGGCATTCATAGTTTGGCTTAGTTTAGTTTAATTTCCACAGCAATTTTGTAAACTCTGCATCCACAGCATTCAATGTGATGCAGTGTGCAAACCATAACTTGGAATGCCCCAGTACATGGTCCTTTTCAGAACAGCTTAAAAAATGAACATTGCAGCTTAATACAGGGAGTGGGAGATCCAACGTCCGTGCAAGGAGTTTAGCGAAGTTCGGTGTTACCCAGCAGACGGATTCCACAAGGACTACATGAGTCAGACTGTAGTAGCAGATTTATCAATAGGTAACGATGACCATGACAACGTTGTGCTGATGGTTAAAGTTTGATGTTGCCATTGCCAGAAAAAGCGACCCTTTAGTCTTGCTTTCGCACCTTGATCACAGCCAGACAAAAATGGGGTTTATTTGAAACTGTCTTCAATTGATAAGCCATTTCAATTGGTTTTTATTGGCCCAGCATCTGCATGAGGAATGCCAGGGATGGGAGCACTGAGTTCATTCCTCAAGAACAACATGATGTCTCACAACTATATCACTTTGATGTTCATCAATTCCTATTTCACAAGAATTCTTTCTTCAAAATGTCTTCCTCTGAAATGCTATTTGTTAACTGGATGTTTTCCTGGATGGTTGTCTGTGCAGCAACAAGTCCCTCGGCGGATGTGCAGTTCTTGTTCAAACATTTGAATCTGACTCTTTGAAGATATGCAGTTGTTCAGTGTAGTACATGTAGCTATACATAACTTGCTCAAACACTTGAACACATACAGACAGAAATCTTTGTTCATCTCTTTTCACTTATTTTCAACATTTAATTTCATTTAGAAATAACAGTAAATTTCTTTAAGAACAATCATTGACAGTAACTAAACACTGAGTGACTGGAAGGAAGATCAGACACTGGTACTAGGGCAAAGTTCACTGGCTCTCCTTCTTGTAAAACAGTAGTGAATGCTGAAAAATACAACAGACAGACAATTCACCAAGGTGATACCTCAATATGTATTTTTGCAGACATGTACAATTTTGTAAAAAAATCTAAGGATTAAGAGGGTGAAATACTGTCTAACTGGCAAGCTAGCTTTTCCAGAGATGTGGTACAACCCTGGAACTTGCTCACTTGTTCAGCAACGTTGAGCCTGTACAGTGGCGGGATGGTTGCCCCCCCCCCCCCATTTTATTTGGTGACAGTGGAGGCCCTGTGCTATCATGTATGGTCAGTTCCCAGTGGTTAGGGAAGACGCATTGTTACAGGCCAAGTCCTGGGATAGGACTTCTCAAAGGTAACAGCCAAGCAGAGGGGGAAATACTGCCTCACTGACAAGCTAGCTTTTCCAGAGATGTGGTACAACCCTGGGACTCGCACTACTTCAGCAATGTCTAGCGTGGTCATTGGCTGGATGGGTGCTAGCCTGCACTTTACAATTTCATGTAACCAGTACTTTAAATACAGTGGTAAGTAACATTTTTCGATCAGAAAGAAAACCAAAAGACTTTTGATATTTCAAAAACATGTTTCTTCTACATGTATGTTAAGGAAAGAACTGATATAGGCCTAGCTGCTTTTTCAACCCCTTACATATACCATCTTTGAATAAAATTAGATTATAAGATCTATGTAATCAGGTTTCTTTTCTTTTTACTCAGTAACATTACATATAATTTCAATATGCCAGTAATGGCCAAAGGTTTGAGAAAGTATTCAGAACCTTGAAAATGATACAGCTATTTAATGGAAATAAGTTTTCGAAATAAGACATCAATTGTCAATTTAAATTCCCCCCCAACTCAACCTTTTTATTAATTACAATTACCACTTTAAAACGGTCATATGTAATGATGATTTTTTTATTAATACTTTTCTTTTTATTTATCAGACCTTACTGTAGTTAAGGAATACAGTTTGACATCACAATACAGTGTTTAAGGTGCGCCCTTTCTGTTTCAGCTCCTTTATAAGATCAAGTCGCAGCTACACTCTAAGTATGATCCAGCATATGCAGCAGCTTAGGGTACAGCGGCTGACACCGGTCATGGAGTAGTACCCTTGTTATAAAACATTACTTCATGACTTACCCTGACAAAGTTTGGCATAGCTGAACTGTGACGACCTGTAGAATATTCTCAGTGGTGGCACACACCCATCTGAGGGGGACTGAGATGATGTAACGGCTCTGTAGCACTTACACATACATCTCACAGCAGCCTCCATGTTCACTGGCAGTGACAGGGATTTGGTGTCTGAAACATCAGAATTTTTTTTTATGTCAGAAACATTATAGGTTTATCATGTTGTAATAACATTTATGTAACATATCAAGAGTTTGTCACACCACAAAAGATCTTCAAAATTCAAGGCTAGTGAAAATTTTGAGTATTCACTATGGTGGGGTTAGAGCCTGGTTGAGCAGAATAAGTGGTAGGAAAATGGCCATTTTTGTTTTCCTTCATTCAATAGGTTATGCAGTTTTACAGGTTTTATGCAGATACCAAGAGCTTATATTACCTGTTGGCTCAGGCAATATATAATATCCAAACAGGTAATGTGAGCCCATGTTATCAGCAGAATACCTTTTCAACTTATATTATCAGTACCTGTTATAGCTCTATTACCTGTCTGCTCAGGCAATATGATATCCAAACAGGAAAAGAGCCTATAGTACCTGCATAACATCTCTATAATGCATAATGTTATGACAGCATAATTTTCCATCAATCCTCCTCTCTTAATTTTAAATCTGAGCTATGTATAAATCATGTCCATGATGTAGGAGCAGTGACAAAACCTGCTTCTACAGCTAATTATCTCCCTTTGTCATTTGTGAGAGGTGGTATCCCACTATATTTGTTTCCTTTTATTTAACATTGTGATGAAAACAAATCCAACTAATTTCCATGGTTCCTTTATTTTATTAAGCTTGTAAAATGTAACAGTATCACTTTTGATATAATAACCTACCTGGTATTCACAACTACTGAAATATACCACTGACGTCTGCTGCTGTGATACATAGGAAAATCAAATTTGGACAACCTAGATTGGTAGTCAAGCATGGAATATTATCTTGAGCTTTGCTGGAATGATTTTGTGAGTTCAGTAAAATTAGATAAGATTTGAGACAAAACTCATTTACATTTTTAAAGTCCTATATTAGCCATTAACAGCAGACACATGTTAACTCAACAGTATGTTCTCAGAGAGACGGTACATTGTGTCAGTTTGTGTATCCACTGTGGGACAGTTTGGAGTTACCTGTGTATCCTGTACAGGAGGACCCTGGGATATCCCCACAGGAAGTGACACGTCTAGTGGTGCTGGTGTAGTCCCCACATACACAGTTCTCACTAGTGTCTACAATGTAAGTGGTACACACAAAATGGTATGTTAGTGAATGCACAGTACTAAAACCTGATTGAAAATACTCCAAATATATTTAGAATAACATCTGAATAAGATCATTGTTTATGTTTACTTTTGATGAACTCAATAATAATAAACATTTCAATCTCAAATAGTTTATTTTTGAGGAGAGGAATGTACTTATATTGACTTCTGAAGCCTAATTTGTTAGGATCTTATTTCACAAAGGAACAATCACAGGTCCATTTTTTTTTTATTAAAAGGTAAGAAATTTGTGTGATGTTTTGTTTAAAGCATTTAAAGCAAAAGGAATTTATCTTACAAAATAATAGTGAATATATTATTACAAATAATAAATTTAAATTGAACTAAAACATTCAACACCGATACATTCTTTCCCATACTTAATATGTAGAAGTACTTAGAAAAGAATACACATATAGATGACTCTAAGGAAAGCTTGCAAAAATGAACATTGCAATTGCTGAAAACTATTGGGAGTCAATCTGGTTTATGCTGATGCTTTTTTGTCTCATAATTATGCAGTATTTTTGGTTCAACGCACAAAGCAGACACAAGATGATAAATATTTAGAATTCAAAATATATATGTTCATTTACCATTTAATTCAGATGCTCTCACCTTTGACCTCTAACCCCGGTGTGAAGGCAGTGACCTGCCACTCCACCTTGGCATCACGTGGTAAGTAGGGTATGACAACACACATTACGGAGGGACTGCATACAACATCTTCACAGTCAACAGTGTCATTACTCTGGAATAGGAACAGGTAATGTACACTGACTGAAGCTCACATAACTAGACAGTAACCATTACCTTTAGACAGTAACCATTACCTCTAGACAGTAACCATTACCTCTGGACAGTAACCATTACCTCTTGACAGTAACCATTACCTCTGGACAGTAACCATTACCTCTGGACAGAAACCATTACCTCTAGACAGTAACCATTACCTCTAGACAATAACCATTACCTCTAGACAGTAACCATTACCTCTAGGCAGTAACCATTACCTCTGGACAGTAACCATTACCTCTGGACAGAAACCATTACCTCTAGACAGTAACCATTACCTCTAGACAATAACCATTACCTCTAGACAGTAACCATTACCTCTAGGCAGTAACCATTACCTCTGGACAGTAACCATTACCTCTGGACAGAAACCATTACCTCTAGACAGTAACCATTACCTCTAGACAATAACCATTACCTCTAGACAGTAACCATTACCTCTAGACAATAACCATTACCTCTAGACAGTAACCATTACCTCTAGGCAGTAACCATTACCTCTGGACAGTAACCATTACCTCTGGACAGAAACCATTACCTCTAGACAGTAACCATTACCTCTGGACAGTAACCATTACCGCTAGACAGTAACCATTACCTCTAGACAGTAACCATTATTTCTGGACATTAACCATTACCTCTAGACAGTAACCATTACCTCTAAACAGTAACCATTACCTCTAGACAGTAACCATTATTTCTGGACATTAACCATTACCTCTAGACAGTAACCATTACCTCTAGGCAGTAACCATTACCTCTGGACAGTAACCATTACCTCAAGACAGTAACCATTACTTCTAGACAGTAACCATTATCTCTAGACAGTAACCATTACCTCTCGACAGTAACCATTACCTCTAGACAGTAACCATTATTTCTGGACATTAACCATTACCTCTAGACAGTAACCATTACCTCTAAACAGTAACCATTACCTCTAGACAGTAACCATTACTTCTAGACAGTAACCATTATCTCTGAACAGTAACTATTACCTCTAGACAGTAACCATTACCTCTGGACAGTAACCATTACTTCTAGACAGTAACCATTATCTCTAGACAGTAACCATTACCTCTTGACAGTAACCATTACCTCTAGACAGTAACCATTATCTCTGGACAGTAACCATTACCTCTGGACAGTAACCATTACCTCTGGACAGTAACCATTACCTCTAGACAGTAACCATTACTTCTAGACTGTAACCATTATCTCTGAACAGTAACCATTACCTTTAGACAGTAACCATTACCTCTAGACAGTAACTATTACCTTTAGACAGTAACCATTACCTCTAGACAGTAACCATTACCTTTAGACAGTAACCATTACCTTTAGACAGTAACCATTACCTCCGGACAGTAACCATTACCTCTAGACAGTAACCATTACTTCTAGACAGTAACCATTATCTCTGGACAGTAACCATTACCTCTAGACAGTAACCATTACCTTTAGACAGTAACCATTACCTTTAGACAGTAACCATTACCTCCGGACAGTAACCATTACCTCTAGACAGTAACCATTACTTCTAGACAGTAACCATTATCTCTGGACAGTAACCATTACCTCTAGACAGTAACCATTACCTTCAGACAGTAACCATTACCTTTAGACAGTAACCATTACCTCTGGACAGTAACCATTACCTCTGTACAGTAACCATTACCTCTGGACGGTAACCATTACTTCTAGACAGTAACCATTATCTCTGGACAGTAACCATTACCACTAGACAGTAACCATTACCTTTTGACAGCAACCATTACCTCTAGACAGTAACCATTACCTCTGGACAGTAACCATTACCTCTGGACAGTAACCATTACCTCTGGACAGTAACTATTACCTCTAGACAGTTACCATTACCTCTAGACAGTAACCATTACCTCTAGACAGTAACCATTACCTCTAGACAGTAACCATTACCTCTAGACAATAACCATTACCTCTAGACAGTAACCATTACCTCTGGACAGTAACCATTACCTCTAGACAGTAACCATTACCTCTGAAGCCAATCTCATAGCATATGTAAATCATACTGTATGATGTCCACCGCATAACAAAAAACCACAGCTATGATGCCCACCTCACCACAAATATGTAAACTAAAGTGTAAGATGCCCACCTCCTTACAAATATGTAAACTAAAGTGTAAGATGCCCTCCTCCTAACAAATATGTAAACTATAGTGTAAGATGCCCACCTCCTCACAAATATGTTTCTACAATCTATAATGCCACCTTCTTACAAATATGTCAACTTAACTATAGTCTATGATGCCCACCTCATAACAAATATGTCAACTTAACTATAGTCTATGATGCCCACCTAATAACAAATATGTCAACTTAACTTTAGTCTATGATGCCAACCTCATAACAAATATGTCAACTTAACTCTAGACTATGATGCCCACCTCATAACAAATATGTAAACTTAACTATAGTCTATGATGCTCACCTCATAACAAATATGTAAACTTAACTAGTCTATGATTCCCGCATCATAACAAATATGTCAACTTAACTAGTCTATAATACCCACCTCATAACAAAGATGTAAACTTAACTATAGTCTATGATGCCAACATCATAACAAATATGTCAACTTAACTATAATCTATGATGCCCACCTCATAACAAATATGTCAACTTAACTATAATCTATGATGCCCACCTCATAACAAATATGTAAACTTAACTATAGTCTATGATGCCCACCTCATAACAAATATGTAAACTTAACTAGTCTATGATTCCCATCTCATAACAAATATGTAAACTTAACTAGTCTATGATTCCCACCTCATAACAAATATGTAAACTTAACAAGTCTATAATACCCACCTCATAACAAATATGTACACTGTAGCCCCTAATACCCACCTCATAACAAATATGTACACTGTAGCCCCTAATGCCAACCTCATAACAAATATGTCCACTGTAGCCCCTAATGCCCACCTCATAACAAATATGTACACTGTAGCCCCTAATGCCAACCTCATAACAAATATGTCCACTGTAGCCCCTAATACCGACCTCATAACAAATATGTACACTGTAGCCCCTAATGCCCACCTCATAACAAATATGTCCACTGTAGCCCCTAATGCCCACCTCATAACAAATATGTACAGTGTAGCCCCTAATACCCACCTCATAACAAATATGTACACTGTAGCCCCTAATGCCAACCTCATAACAAATATGTCCACTGTAGCCCCTAATACCCACCTCATAACAAATATGTACACTGTAGCCCCTAATGCCAACCTCATAACAAATACGTCCACTGTAGCCCCTAATACCGACCTCATAACAAATATGTACACTGTAGCCCCTAATGCCAACCTCATAACAAATATGTACACTGTAGCCCCTAATGCCAACCTCATAACAAATATGTACACTGTAGCCCCTAATGCCAACCTCATAACAAATACGTCCACTGTAGCCCCTAATACCGACCTCATAACAAATATGTACACTGTAGCCCCTAATGCCAACCTCATAACAAATATGTACACTGTAGCCCCTAATACCCCCCTCATAACAAATATGTACACTGTAGCCCCTAATACCCCCCTCATAACAAATATGTACACTGTAGCCCCTAATACCCCCCTCATAACAAATATGTACACTGTAGCCCCTAATACCGACCTCATAACAAATATGTACACTGTAGCCCCTAATGCCAACCTCATAACAAATACGTCCACTGTAGCCCCTAATACCGACCTCATAACAAATATGTACACTGTAGCCCCTAATGCCAACCTCATAGCAAATATGTCCACTGTAGCCCCTAATACCGACCTCTTAACAAATATGTACACTGTAGCCCCTAATGCCCTCCTCATAACAAATATGTACACTGTAGCCCCTAATGTCCACCTCATAACAAATATGTACACTGTAGCCCTAATGCCCACCTCATAACAAATATGTACACTGTAGCCCCTAATGCCCACCTCGCCACAAGTATGTAAACTACAGTCTATGATGCCCACCTCATAACGAGTTTATTAACTACAGTCTATGATGCCCACCTCATAACAAGTATATTAACTACAGTCTATGATGCCCAACTCATAACAAGTATGTAAACTGGTCTATGATGCCCACCTCATAACAAGTATATAAACTACAGTCTATGATGCCCAACTCATAACAAGTCTATTAACTAGTCTATGATGCCCACCTCATAACAAGACTGTCGAGCTCTGATCCACTCCCGCCTGGCGGTATCTATGTAGCGATGTGAGGTGATGTAACAGACAACAGTCACCACATGCCTCAGGTCACAGCCAGGAAACTGGGCACCCAGGACACGTCCAACATGGCGCAAAGACAAGCGACTTTCAATGGCAATGCCTCCCTGTATCATTTTCAATGAGCCTGGCACCATGGCAATTTGACCTGCTATGAAGATCCTGCTGTCTACCTGATGTAAAAGACAATGCCAAGCCTGAGTTAAAATATCATATGATAACATACTTTTTATGTTTCATTTTAGTAACAATGAGTGACAGTCTGACTGTAGGGTCCTATGTTGGGTACTTACAGTGACAGCCTGACTGTAGGGTACTATGTTGGGTACTTACAGAGACAGACTGACTGTAGGGTCCTATGTTGGGTACTTACAGTAACAGCCTGACTGTAGGGTCCTATGTTGGGTCCTTACAGTGACAGCCTGACTGTAGGGTCCTATGTTGGGTACTTACAGTGACAGCCTGACTGGAGGGTCCTATGTTGGGTCCTTACAGTAACAGCCTGACTGTAGTGTCCTATGTTGGGTACTTGCAGTGACAGTCTGACTGTAGAGTCCTATGTTGGGTACTTCCAGTAACAGCCTGACTGTAGGGTACTATGTTGGGTATTTACAGTGACAGCCTGAATGTAGGGTCCTATGTTGGGTACTTACAGAGACAGCCTGACTGTAGAGTCCTATGTTGGGTACTTACAGAGACAGACTGACTGTAGGGTCCTATGTTGGGTACTTACAGTGACAGCCTGACTGTAGGGTCCTATGTTGGGTACTTACAGTGACAGCCTGACTGCAGGGTCCTATGTTGGGTACTTACAGGGACAGCCTGACTGTAGGGTCCAATGTAGGGTACTTACAGAGACAGCCTGACTGTAGGGTCCAATGTTGGGTACTTACAGTGACAGCCTGACTGTAGGGTCCTATGTTGGGTACTTACAGTGACAGCCTGATTGCAGGGTCCTATGTTGGGTAATTACAGTGACAGCCTGACTGAAGGGTCCTTTGTTGGGTACTTACAGTGACAGTCTGACTGTAGGGTCCTATGTTGGGTACTTACAGGGACAGCCTGACTGTAGGGTCCTATGTTGGGTACTTACAGTGACAGCCTGATTGCAGGGTCCTATGTTGGGTACTTACAGTGACAGCCTGACTGCAGGGTCCTATGTTGGGTACTTACAGTGACAGTCTGACTGTAGGGTCCTATGTTGTGTACTTACAGTGACAGCCTGACTGTAGGGTCCTATGTGGGGTACTTACAGTGACAGCCTGACTGTAGGGTCCAATGTAGGGTACTTACAGAGACAGCCTGACTGTAGGGTCCTATGTTGGGTACTTACAGTGACAGCCTGAATGCAGGGTCCTATGTTGGGTACTTACAGTGACAGCCTGACTATAGGGTCCTATGTTTGCCGGCGCCCAGTGAGATATCCCCTGAACATGCATGGTATCTCGGTTTGCTGCCTTACTACCATAACAGTCCAGGAGTAAGGCGATGTTCTGTGGAAGTGATGCTTGAACACAAACTCTGAAAAATATTGTAATAACTGAATACAGCAGTATTACTACTTATATACATATCTATAAAATACATATTTATACCACTCCCTGAAGGAGGTAATCAGAAACCCATTCTCCAATAAACCACTCACGAAACGAGAGGAGGAGATCGGAAACCAATTCTCCAATATAACACTTACTAAAGATAGAGGAGGGGACACTTAGCCCTTCCAATGTAACATACCACTCACTTAAGATGGAGGTGATCAATAAATTACACTCTAAACACAGTGGCTGATCAAGGCCAGTAAGACTAGTTCAAATTGATGTCTATTTTAATGGAAATCTGCTGAGGAAAATCCCTACCTACCTGACAGGTGGGTTTAGCCGAAAGTAAGTTTTGTAGATTGAGTTGACTCTGGCGAAGTCCTCCATTCTCTGTACATACAGACAGACCAAGGCCATTTTAGACATGTCCCAGTCCTTACCCACACCGGACACCGCAGCTAGCAAAGACATGCAATACTATATAACAGATAATCATACAAGTAATCATACAGGTAATCATACAGGTAATCATACAGGTACTCACATACAGGTACTCACATACAGGTACTCACATACAGGCTATCATATATAGGTATGTGTGATCACACACAGTTAATCAGGCACATGTAATAAATTAAGTCTAATTATACACTTGTAATCATACTCCGGTGATAACATACAGGTACATGAAATTGCAATGATAAGCACATTTAATGCTGTGCAGTACTTATACTTGTGGGTCAAAACTTTTGCTGTTTTGCAGTACTTTGACAAACCTTGTGTTGTTGATGTGTGCTTAACCGTTTTTGTTTTGTTTACATGTTTGCAAATAATTTATGGTTGTTTTGTACTTGATATAGTGTAAAGTACAAATGGGTAAATGTTACAATTAAGAGAGGACTGAGGTTGTAAAGCTGACCTTTGACCTGGTCCATTGCTGCCTTGGTGGCCTCCTGTATGTCTGTGTTGTCCCTAGCAACCACACCTGTCACCCATAGATTTTCACCAGCAGTTTTAATACACATTTTAAACTCATCTGGAATATATAAGATAACATATTTTTATATATTTTTCTGTCCTTTTTGGGGCATTTTTTAAATATTAAATAAAATGGTTTTAAACTTTTGAAATGATTAAATGGATTCATTGTTATTTTTCTTTTTCTTTTCATAAAAATATTTTAAACTGTTTTCATTTGAAAATTCACTGAATTCAACTGGATCCAATAGAATATTAATCTGAATCTGCTGAATGTACTTGTGTTGATCAAGTGGAAGCGGATGTATTTAAAGGTTATTTGACTTGTACAGTGTCAAAAGTGAGACATGTCAGATTTATACAGTATCATATGGAGACAAAGGTTACTTCAACTCACAATATTGTTCATATTAAAAGTTAATGGTGATTTACATGTCAAATTTCTTCATTTTGTTATATGTTAATGTATAACCTTAAATTTATATAAAAAATGTTTTAACTACCGGTGTACAAAACATGACTGATTTCCTCACCAGGTAAGATGTCGTTATTACTGACGTGAGTGTTGAGCCCTTCGTCCATGTCACCCGACACATCCCCACACATGTCAACCTCCCCGTCACGAAGCAGGTCATGGTACACATCCCTACTTCTCCTCATTTCCAAACCTTGCACCCTCTGATGCTGGCTCATTTCAACATCCTGAGTGGCAATGCCTTCTTTTGTAAAACTTATATACAATACTACAGCTACATTGTATCAAATTTGCTTTGAATACAGTTGAAATATGGATAAAAAAGGTCTTAATCATTTAATTGGCTTATTTTTTTCGAAGTCTATGATCTAAACACATTTACTTACTTCTTCATTTTGAAGACTTCACTTAATTCCTCAAGCTTAAACTCACTCAAATTTATATTAATCAGAATATATTCATAGATAAAAGGGAACTAACTCCAATATTTTCTGGATATATTTCCTGACACATCCGTCAATAACCTCAATGTGTTTCTAAAATTGTGAGTACTGACTGTCTGTTTGTCCTCCAGGTGTGCTGTCCTCAGATTCAGATACCCCACAGGTGAAAATGCATCGTCAGAGTGGATCACCATTTCTGGGTTGTCCCTGTGATCGTAACATGCATCTGTATTTATTTTTCCAATGTACTTACTTTATTAGAAGCTACAAATGTTAAATTACATTCATAGTACTCAAAATACAAGGGGATATGATTTCCAGTGATTGTGATGTATTAACATTGTGAAGTCATAAGTGACAAATAATCACTGGCCATTATCAGCAGGGTCTCTCCTTTTTATTGAATGAGCATGCAAAATATCATGACCTTGTTTCAATATAGAATCAATTTCTTACGACTTAATTTTTTTCAACATTTGGATGATCCTGCAAATAAAAATATAAAATTTAAGTGCTTTAGAACCTCATGATGATATAAAGATATCTGGAATAAACAATTCAAACTTACAACACAATCCTCTTTTTAAACAGTGGACAGTCCAGCGTGAAGGTTTCATACTCCCCTCCCTCACCACAAACATTCAGCTTAAACTTGGTGTGCTACAAACCCAATAGACATAAGTTTTATGATCAGTAGTTTTACAACAAGCTTTATTATAATGTTAATATCCAAGATAATAAAAGTACAAACAACAGATAAACACATGTCATTAGTTAAGACTGTTTACAATATGAATATTTATTGATTTTTGTTTTATAACAATCATAAAATAACATGATTTGTTTAAGATGAAAATAAATCATTGAAAGATTATTGAAATTAATAAAATAATTAATTAATAAAATTAATTGTCTTTTGCTTCATTCATGTCTCTTCGAAGTTCCCCTAAATAATTGAGAAAATTTGAATAATCTTTAACTGGAACAAGGAGTTGAGCTTGAGCACAGAATCTGAGTTTTGAGCACGAGAACGGTTTTATTCTCTTGATGAGTAAGCAGGTTTTATTTGTTGCAAATTAAAGACATAACAAAACAGGAAATGTTTTTTACCATTCTAAGTAATTCAGGCTGCATCTCTGCTAAAGTTTTTCCTAAGTGTTTCTGGGGATCCAAACCTACACCAAACACAAATAAAGTACAATATTAAATTATCAATCACCTGGAATTCATCAAACAGCAATAAACATCCAGACAAGAAGTTTTTGATACATAGACAGCACAGTACATAACTGAAACCAGTGTATACACGATCAAACTATGTTGATATGAGACCAGCCTTGGAAAGTTCAAAAAGTGGTCTCTTAACACAGGTGGTCTCTTAAGACAAGTTCAAATCATATTAAAGTAATAACAATGGGGAACATTAAAAGTGGCCTCTTAGCACAGGTGGTCTCTTTAAGACAAGTTCAAATCATATCGTATAATAATAATAATGGGGAACATTAAAAGTGGCCTCTTAGCACAGGTAGACCGGTCTCCTAATAGAGGTGGTTTGCATGAACAGGTTTTACTTTAGTGACATTTTGCTATAGTGTCTGACTAAACTGTCAACAACAAACAGCTACAATAAGAAGCAGTCCCTACCCAGAGATGCAACTTTGATAAGGACAGCTGTTACTCCACACCCAATCATCTCACTGAGGAGCTCTGCTTGGTCCCGTCGCCATAGATATGACAATGATGTAAGACCCAGTCTCTGACATCTGGATATTCAATAGAAAATTAAAAAAAAAAAATGAAATAAATGTTCCTCCAATTATTAAAATTAAACAAAGTATAAACAATTTCATTCACTGTATGAAATTGATACAGGGAATGGCAACAATGTAAGACGTTATGTTTATTAATTGTACTTACACATTCTCCACACGAACTCTCTGGTAGTTTGACAATATTGCACCCACTGATACAGCCTCAACTTCAATCTCTTTCTGTATTAAAGATTTAAAAATCACACACCAGATAGCCACATATGAAATATTACATTTAATGATAATTCTATGATAGTAATTGAGCATGTTGTTCCCTAATTGCCTTCCAAACACTTGTCCAGTATTGTACAACTGCCAGTTACACTAAACTGTAGACAGATGTACATGTGTGTTGTTTTAGATATATATAATATATTACCGTTTATGAGATGAGCTATAGTGACCAAGTAGAATTAAAATATCTATTTTCCTTTTATTTCAAATTTGAATTTATTCTACGAAAAATATCTTCCTAATAATTTGATGTATTTTCCAACAATTAAATTCCAATAACTGAATGCCTTGTCAGACATGTACCTGAACTTTCTGTAGTAATATAAACAGGTCCTCAACCTCATCTTGAGGGGTGGGGACATAGTCACTCCCGGTCTCCTTGGCCACCCCCTGGATAATGTGTCGAAACAGAGGCAGGCCCATGGCTTCAGCATACAGATCTACAGCATGGTGGCCCACAGTCTGATACATGTAGCTGTCCATCTCATCTGAGAAACAACTTTGTCACTACTTACTGGTTTCAATGTTTTTTGCATTATAACAAAACTTATCCCTGTGTGTTATATTGAATTCTGTTTGTTGCTGATGTTGTTGTAGGCTGTATTGAATCTGGTTGACATTAACTGTGATATCTCAGTAACTGATGCTTGAATTGCATACTCTTACATTTCACTTTAACATAACAAAACATTTTTGGTGAAAAGGTACCATCCTGTATGCTAAATAAATAAAATAAATAAATAAATATACAGCATTTGATATAGCGCCTCATCTAGCTAACATAAGCAACTCTAAAGCGTTTTACAGTACATAGATATACAATTAATACAATTAGCATATACATTAATCAATACAATTTTGAGGAATTCGCAGGAGCTGCCTTATCAGTCGCTAACTAATAGTCCTATGCCACCTGGCAAATATCTCCCTATGTGTGTATGCCTGTGTGTGTGCTGGAGATGCTAAACCACTTTTTATTTTTGTTTCATTAGCTAACATTATATATTTGCTATTGTAAACCACTGAAAATACTGTATGACTTAAAAAGACACCCAGTATTCTCTACCAATTTTCTATCAAAATAATCAACCTATTTTTCATGATTATAACAGCACTAGAAAGTGAGCTATTTTTAGATAGCACTTATTATTTTGATAAAAATAATTATTTTTGTGCAATTTTTGTTACACAAAAATGCTGAAAATCGCTAAAATTAACCAAATGGCTGAAATTTGTTATCACTGTTTTTTTTAAAATAGTACATGTACACCTTAATTATTTAAGGCCTAGCAAAAACAGATATGAAATAAATATGAATAAATTTAGTAAGTTAATGCGGTTATAAATAAAAAAAAAACAACGTTGTTATGTATAATCACATAAACATGAATAAACAAATATATTCCATTTCTAATGTTGCTATAGTCCCTATGCTTATGGCAGAAAGAATGTATCCATGCATACCCTTATCAGCTGGCATGAGGTTTGCTAGTGCTACTATCTCGTGTCCCTCTGCTACACACTGGATCATGTTATAGCAACTGTCCTTGCCGCCACTACAGATAATGACAAAAGTAGCACAAATTATTTAATCATCTGATAAAACATAACACATAAGATAGATAAGATAAATTTTATTTAGAGTCGGTGGGTATATAACAAAATAACATAAGCTCTGAAGAGCTATTGACTGACATATACATATACACATACAGATACATGGTACATAAAATGCAATACATTAAGACATCAATTACTTATATCACACACATATTGTTCATATATTACTTTGATAATAGGTATAGTGTTTCACAACACTCAAAGTCCATATACCATATATCAATAAGTTTAATTAAATTAAATTAAATTAAAACAAGGCTTTGAAATTAAAAGTTTTCAATTGAGACACTGTAGGCTGGATAAAGAGAAGATGAGGTTAGAGTAAGGTGAGTGATTTATTATTTGCAGGCTGCACATTTACATTTGGTTTCACTCCAGGAGGATATTAAAGATTTAAAATGGCCGTAATTTGTTGTGGTCCTAAAGTTTCCAGGAAGATTATTCCAAAGACAGGCTGCTGCATATTTGAAGGATTTTATACTGTATGTAGTAGTCTTAACATGTGGGATGTCCAAAATGATTGTATATCTGAAGCTGTTATTTTGAGACTAGGGTGTGACAATGTTGTGAAGACATGGCGGTGTGGTTTTGTGTATGATTTTGTAGGTTTCTATAGCCATTTGCCTCATTCTTCTAATTTTCAAAGTAGGTATCTTTGCCCGGGCCAAAAGATCATCGTAGTTGCTTGAAAAGTCATCATAAATAAATCTGAGTGCCCTATACTGAATATTCTCATTTTTTTTAACATTTGTTTCCGACCAGAAGTGCCAGGAGAGAGGGCAAAAATTAAAGTGTGATAGTATGAAGGTGTGGAAAATTGTGAGTTTATTTAGTCTGCTCAGGTGTTTTCTAATTCTGTAGAGTACATTTAGTTGTTTTGAGGCTTTTCTATGTATGGTTTTGATGTGGAGATGGAAAGAGAGCTTAAAGTCAATGTCAACACCTAGTAGTTTTACACTTTCTTCACATGGGATCGAAATATCATCTATTTGAAAGACCTGTAAAAGTTGACCTAATTTAAAACACATGCGATGTACATGGTACTAATTGTAAAAAGAGGCCCGGAATTTGGACCTGTTGGTAATGTTATGGTTGTTCAGTGATGTTTTGAGGCTGTTTAGGTTCATTGCTTCTGGTAGACTGTTCCATGTTGTTATTGTTCTATTGCCAAAATGCCTACAGGTGTGCTGTGATACATATCAGTATAGCATAGATGTATTTTAGACATTTGTAATGATGTTTTAATGAACCCCTATGGTCAAGAGATTACAAAGGCTCGTGATAGCTATGAAAACATATTCTGTGCACTTATGCAGTCAAAGACTTACCCAAAATATACAATTACAGTATCTTAAATACATCACAAACATATAAGATATTTGAATATATGATACACAGTGTATAATGAAATATAATTTGTTCAACGTGGACGTGTTTGTATTATATGATTTATCAACATGTCCCGTTTGGCTCTTGATCAGACGAATAAGCATAAGAGAATCCTGAACCTTGAATCAATGATAACTGCCGTTATATAGTTCTGTTTTATTGTCTGACATGAATGATAACTGCTGTTATATAGTTCTATACAGAAATGTTATGCTTGTTCTACATATATCTTTAAGTATAGCTCCATCTGCTTTTATTTACCTGATCAATGCGACGGTTTTCATTTTCATTTTTGTAAATCTTGAATAGAAACACTTGTTTACATTTTGCACAGTACACACGTGTTTACACCGGAACTGAAATATTTTGCGCATGCGTAAATTCCTTACACGTCAAATCTGAGTCTAAGTTAATAGAATGTTTTGCACTAGAAGATTGTAATATGGAATCATTCAAACGCATTTTCTACACAGGACATGATATTTTGCAAGGGAAGTTGTCTGCAAAACTTCGGTAAGAAATCTAAATTTTTGCACAAAAGACAAGGTCATAAATAATGGATTTCACGTAACATTGGTGCTTCCAAATATAAGAAAATACATTATTTCTCGAGGGACAACGATTTGCTGTATAAGAGGACAAATTTTGGCTTTATCGAATGTCAACATTGACACTCGTTAACCTGTTGACTGCTTTGCGTTGCCATTTTCAGTTTGTCAAAGCAAATAACACAGGCTCTTGCAGTTAAATTAAAATGACGTGTTTCTAATATTTGATTATATAAGATGACATACTTCTAATTGTTGTTTATAAAATGATATGTGGTGACAATATTTTACAGTTTTAGACAAATAAATATCGAAAGAACAAATGTTTCATACATAACCCCATCTATAACTATAATATTATCATAGCACCTGTGGCCAAGATTTTTTTTATTAAGAGCTGAACCTACACGCGTTGTACCCTAGTAACACTTTTTATCGTAATTGTATCTGCATTTCGATCATCTCAGCACTTTTTGCACTAATTGTCATAGAAGGTAGTGGAGTTTTTAATATTAATTAATGATAAATCACGATGTCAGCCTTTAAAGGGATAAGCTGGAACTGGTTGGAAACTTTCCTAGACCTTGGTTACATTTGCGTAGCCTGGTTGAAAAGGTTCGTGTGGCGCAGAAATATTCCAGGATAAACGAACACACTTCGACCATTCTATAAGCAGAGCTAAAAATGCACAGTTTTGGAGAATAAAAAAACAATGAATCAAGAATATTATGCCCTTCTTTCAGGCAAACTAGCAATAGCCTGCATTATAGTTTTGGTCAGGTACGTCTGAACCCCTCAATCTACGTGCCATTTTCCTAAGGTCAGCCTTGGTCCAGATCTGTGCCTGTCGTTTTTTTTACAGGTTGAACCGTTTCAACCGGATACGCGATTGTACTCCAGCTTACATTTGTAAGATTCCTTTATATACTATGGTTGAAAATGCTTAATCTGTACCTATACATCAAAGTAAAAATTTTGATTTCACTTTAATCGCATTTTAATTTTTATTGGAATCGCAATAATTAAGGCATGTTATAAACATCTTTGGTTGAACAGATCTTCTTTTGGGATGTATTTCACAACAATTGAAGTCTTTGAACTTTAGACATATATATATACACAAATCAACAAAAACACAAAACAATGTTTTACAAACCAAAAGTTGTTTCTAATTTACAATAGATAAAGCTGTTTCCAATGATTTATAAAAAGTTGTTAGAGATCCCTACCTGAATAATGCAATCATAGAAAAACATCCTAAAGTATGTCTACTTTGAAAATAGATATTTCCATTAATTACATTTTACAGTTGATCAGACTTTATAAAAAATACACTCACTCTCGTAGGGATATATATACCAGTATATAAATTTAAGAAAAGAGATGTAAACACATGTTAAGATATATACATATATTGCTTGCTGAATGGTTTTTTTTCTGATCCAATTATGCTGTTTATCCAGGTAGATATGATCTAATAGCTAGCAGATCAGCACTTTCAGAAGTTTCTTGAAACTCACAAGCCATCCTTGCTGCACTTGCTATAGACAACCATCTTGTCATTTGAGCTAGCACTTCGTTGTCAGTGATCTCTAGATATATGATAGCTGTCAAGTCGGAGAAAAAAATCATTTGCTGGTTTTGATTGAATACATGTATAAAGAGAAGTCAAAAGTCTAAAAGGATGGTCAGCCCAAATTTGTATGTTGGTAAGGGTGTAATTATTTATTGGACAACATGATATCATTAACGATAATATGTTTGTCTTTTCATTTTCTTATGGAATTGCATTTTGCCAATTAGTTACTGAAAGAATATTCAACAAATTACAAATTTCATACTAAACTTATCTATATTTTAAATGTCATATTAGATTTTACTATAAAATTTGAAAATATATTGATCTATTTATAATCTTAAGTACATTTTGCTTTAAACATAACAATTTTACTGGTCATAGAATATGATTTGTTTTAAAGAAGTACATTTTTGTGTTTGTGTTTCCAGGAGGCAACATGGCAAACTAAGTAAATTCATGCAAATTTTGTGAATATATGCATTGACCTGTTTCATGCAAGAGTTAGTTACATGGCGTCTGACTAACCTGACAAATTTGATGCTGGAAACAATGAAAATGAAATTATTCATTAAGTTTGTTTTCATAACTTCTTCCTAGCTTAATTATTGATAGCCGTAATTTCTTGATGAAAACTAAAATCTATTTTTTTCAACATTTCAGACATTAGTATGCAAGATGTCATGGTTGTCAGGACTGACAGGAAATGTTGAAGAACTTCTCAACAAGATCGACCAATCTGCAGCTGGGGCCTTAAAGAATGAGAATGAGACAGGTTATGCATCAGGAAATGTTGCCGGTAGTAAGCAGAGTGACCACACAGCTGATGCTGCTTCCTCAAGACAATATGTTCAAAACCCTTCACCTATAGGTGGTCAAGGAACAGACAAATCCTCTCCATATGTGACTAAACCAATTCGACATACACTTACAGGATTATCAAAATCACCCAGTACCCCACTTCAAGCAAATATAAAACAGGTTAGCTCTCCTAGCCCCGTCCAGAAACCACAGACTGGTGCTGTTTCCTCTGTATCAAGTCCACAGCAACCAACAGTAGCCACATCAGGGGGCAAGAAAAAGATTGATTCAGATGAAGCTTTGTTTGACTTTTTAAATAGCAGTGATCCCGTGGAAGCGACTAGAAAGAAAAGTATAACCCCTATCAGTAGTGCTCGACATTCACGACAGTCAAGCACATCCTCTACCATATCAAGTAAGGGGACCAAGAGCACAGATGCCCCTCCCTCCACAAGTGGGTCATCTATAGTGCATATAGATTCAGCTGGACCAGGTTGGTGAATGTTTTAATATCAGAATTATTCTTTTAAAATTGTGATGTGTATACTTTCTATGTATTGTACATAATTGGTATCATGTATAATGGTATATAGCTAAACTAAATTGTTTACAATTATAGTCATTAATAATGTTTTGAAATATGAAGATATTAAAGCAGGTACGATGGTACTTTTTATACTGTTTTATTTATTGTAGGAAGTGAACGAGAGAGTCCAAACTCGGAGCCTGATGGGCTGGCTGATGTTGCAGCACTGGCTGATGCTATGCTAGAACAGAGTCCTAGCAATAGCGTACATAGTAACCAAGGTTCAGAAACAGCTGGAGAGGCCCATCAGAAAATGTCCTCACTGGAACTGGAGAACAAGCTTCTAAAAAATGAAGTTGCTTCTCTCAATCAAGAGATGTCTTCTATCATACAGCGGTCCAGGGACTCTGTTTCTGGTACTGAATTTTGTAATTTCTCCAAAATAATGTCAGGGCAAAATAGTGATTCTTCAACTTGCCTTTTGGCACTGCATTAATAATGCTGTGTTAGATTTTACAAACATGCTTGTATTGTAAAAATCAAATAATTAACAAACATGCTTTTATTATAAAAATCAAATAATTAACAAACATGCTTGTATTGTAAAAATCAAATAATTTACAAACATGCTTGTAAACGTAAAAAACGAAATAATAATTAACAAACATGCTTGCATTGTAAAAATCAAATAATTTATAACATGTTTTTCAAGGTTTATATGATAATCAACCATAATGTTATACTGGCCAAATTCTGGTTGTGAAATACAATGGACATGTATCATTACTGTCTAACGTGTTTATAAAATACATAATTATATGTAATTTTTAACAGAATTGGAGAAAACCAAACAGAAGCTGGACTCCTACCATCGGTCAGCCTCTATGCATGACCAACTGGTACGTGAGTTGCAGTCACGGGAATCAGATCTGACAGAGGCTCTGGGGGCCAAGGATTCCCAACTGGCCGTTCTTAGAGTGAGGCTGGAGGAAGCAGATAAAGAGCTGACGAGGAAAGCTTCGACAGTACAAAATCTTGAATCACACAGGAACAGGTAAGCTTCCTCTGGGTACTGTTACAGGATGTCAATCACACAGTAACAGGTAAGCTCCCTCTGGGTACTGTTATAGGATGTCAATCACACAGGAACAGGTAAGCTCCTTCTATGTACTGTTTAAGAATGTCAGTGACACAAAGACAGGTAAACTCCCTCTGGGTACTGTTACAGGGTGTCAATCACACAGGAACAGGTAAGCTCCCTCTGGGTACTGTAACAGTATGTTAATTACACACAGGCAGGTAAACTCTTTCCTGGTACTGTTACAGGGTGTCAATCACACAGAAACAGGTAAGCTCCCTCTGGGTACTGTAACAGTATGTTAATCACACACAGACAGGTAAGTTCCCTTTGGGTACTGTTACAGGGTGTCAATCACACAGGAACAGGTAAGCTCCCTCTGGGTACTGTTACAGGGTAATAAACACACACAGGAACAGGTAAGCTCCCTCTGGGTACTGTTACAGGATGTGAATAACACATGGATTTGTAAGTGACTTGCCTGTATAGTTTAGTATCTCAAAAAGCACACAGACAGGTAAGTGCCTTTTCTGGATATTACAGGATCTACAATCACACATCAACAGGTAAGGACATTGTCACGTGAACTTTGCTATATTTGTCAGAAAATTGCCACAACCCTCAACGCCATGAAATCAGACAAAAGGATGGACTTCAGACATTTGTTTATATGTAGAACCAGCTGGAGGGCATATAATCTGTTATTTTATTTGAAATATATATCTTTAAGTGTGATAATACTTTTAATGCTCATGTATTATACATAACTACAGGATTCTTCAGGACCACACCGATTCCAGTGGTATGCACAGCCAGGCTCTTGACACTCTCAAGGCCAAACTAGTGGAAGTTGAAGCTGCACTCAAGAGGGAACAGGAGGCATACAAACAGGCCCAGGTCTCTTATGTCATAGTAACAATCTGATTGTCCTAGTAATCAACTAAATGTCATAGTAGTCAACTTAATGTCATAGTAATCATCTTAATGTCATAGTAACAAACTGATTGTCCTAGTAATCATCTTAATGTCTTAGTTAGTAACAAACTGATTGTCCTAGTAACAAACTGATTGTCCTAGTAATCATCCTAATGTCATAGTAACAAACTGATTGTCCTCGTAATCATCTTAATGTCATAGTAACAAACTGACTGTCCTAGTAATCATCTTAATGTCATAGTAACAAACTGATTGTCCTAATAATCATCTTAATGTCATAGTTAGTAACAAACTGATTGTCCTAGTAACAAACTGATTGTTCTAGTAATCATCTTAATGTCATAGAAACAAACTGATTGTCTTAGTCATCATCCTTATGTCATAGTTAGTAACAAACTGATTGTCTTAGTAATCATCTTAATGTCATAGTTAGTAACAAACTGATTGTCTTAGTAATCATCTTAATGTCATAGTAACAAACCAATTGTCCTAGTAATAATCTTAATGTCATAGTAAAAAACTGATTGTCATTGTGATCAACTTACAACTTAGACAAAAGCATTAAAATAAAATCAAAAATAAAAGAAGCCAATGGCTACTTTGGCTACTGACAGCATGAGCCCAGATAGTAACAAACTGATTGTCCTAGTAATCATCTTAATGTCATAGTAATCATCTTAATGTCATAGTATTAAACTGATTGTCTAAGTAATCAACTTTATGTCATAGTAACAATTTGATTGTCATTGTGATCAACTTGATGTCCTAGTAACAAACTGGTTGTCCTAGTAACAAACTGATTGTCCTAGTAATCATCTTAATGTCATAGTTAGTATCAAACTGATTGTCCTAGTAATCTATTCAACTTTATGTCATAGTAAAAAACTGATTGCCATTGTGATCAACTTACAACTTAGACAAAAGCATTAAAAGCCACGTCATAGTAACTGAACTGATCGTCATAGTGATTAACTTTATATGTCATAGTAACAAGCTGATTGTCCTAGTAACAAACCTAATGTTGTTGTAACAAATCAACTGTTATAGTGACAAACCTCATGTCATGGAGACAACCTGACGGTTGTAGTGATAAACCCTTTGTAATGTAATATTGATAAATCCTTATATCATAGTAACAAAACTGCTGTCATAGTGACAAATCTAATGTCATGGTAATAACCTGATTGTTGCAGCCAAAAACCCACACAGTTATGTCATAGTGATAATTTCTAACAATAGGTAGTAATAAGTAATAGTAATAAAACATACTGTCATAGTAACAAACCTTATGTTGTGATGAATCCTAATGTCATAGTGATAAAAAGCTACTGTTATATTGATAAACCTGAAGCCATAGCGACAGGCTTACTGTCATAGTAACAAATCTATATAATAGATAAAAACTTTACATCAAATTAAACCCTGTGTAAGTAATAAGTTGAATGTCATAGTAACAATCCACCTGTCATAGTTACAAACCTACTGTTATGATAACAAATTCAATGGCATAAAAACAAACCTATCATTACATAGTGACATCCTGCTGTCATAGTGGCAAACTGTCATACATATAGCAACAAACCGTCCTAATGATAACCTGCTGTCATATTGGCAAACTGTCATACATATAGCAACAATCCTTCCTAATGAAAACCTGCTGTCATAGTGGCAAACTGTCATACATATAGCAACAACCCGTCCTAATGATAACCTGCTGTCATAGTGGCAAACTGTCATACATATAGCAACATAACTTCCTAATGATAACCTGCTGTCATATTGGCAAACTGTCATACATATAGCAACAAACCGTCCTAATGATAACCTGCTGTCATAGTGGCAAACTGTCATACATATAGCAACAAACCTTCCTAATGATAACCTTCTGTCATAGTGGCAAACTGTCATACATATAGCAACAAACCTTCCTAATGATAACCTGCTGTCATAGTGGCAAACTGTCATACATATAGCAACAAACCTTCCTAATGATAACCTGCTGTCATAGTGGCAAACTGTCATACATATAGCAACAAACCTTCCTAATGATAACCTGCTGTCATAGTGGCAAACTGTCATACATATAGCAACAAACCTTCCTAATGATAACCTGCTGTCATAGTGGCAAACTGTCATACATATAGCAACAAACCTTCCTAATGATAACCTGCTGTCATAGTGGCAAACTGTCATACATATAGCAACAAACCTTCCTAATGATAACCTGCTGTCATAGTGGCAAACTGTCATACATATAGCAACAAACCTTCCTAATGATAACCTGCTGTCATAGTGGCAAACTGTCATACATATAGCAACAAACCTTCCTAATGATAACCTGCTGTCATAGTGGCAAACTGTCATACATATAGCAACAAACCTTCCTAATGATAACCTGCTGTCATAGTGGCAAACTGTCATACATATAGCAACAAACCTTCCTAATGATAACCTTCTGTCATAGTGGCAAACTGTCATACATAAAGCAACAAACCGTCCTAATGATAATCTGCTGCAAAACTGTCAAACATAATAATTTCATTATATCAAACCTTGAAAATTCTAAAAAGTTTTTCATATTATATTACTTACATTGATGTTAACATACATAAAACACATATGATAATCAAGTTGTGACATGTAAGCTATTGAATATTTCTTGTAAGAAATTTTCTAAGGGAGAAATATTATCTGAATAAATATCTTAACTGATTGATTTACTTAAATATGATATTTTTGCAGCAAGAGGCTTCAGATAGACAGGGTAGACTTGAAGTTGAACAGAGAAGTCTTGCTGAAGCCCTAACTACCTCAGAAAGGAGATTCAATGAAGAAAAAGGTAGATCGATTGGGGTAGAGTATCATGCCAAACACCTCTCATCTGTTAGATGTTTGATTTAGATTTACCAACTCAAAGTATAAAAAAAACCTTGTGAATTGTGAAACCTTGTGAATTGTGAAAAACTAGATACCATTTTAATAAATATTTGATTTGAAAATTGCAATTTCTTTTGAAATTTGTGTATTACAACCAGTGATATGGCATCATCAGGATCTTCCATTACCTTAACTGTCAAATTTGTTTCATTTTTGATCAATTGTTATTTCCCACATTCAGATTTTGTATAAATGATTCACTCTTATTTTTCAGCCAAAGTTTCTGAGATATCTATCCAGATGAAAACACTGAAGAGTAACGCTGACTTAGCCAAACAGGAACTGACAGAGTACAAGGAGAAGGCCACACGGATCCTACAGGTATTATACTGTGTTTGGTTTACCTGTTTAAACATAGATGTATCACTTATCTTACCTTAATGGTGTTAATTTACCATTGATTCTGGTGAAAGCTTCAAGTATAAAGGCTTATTGTGATTATAATGATCAATTTTTATAATTCATGTGTCAAGACAAACATATTCAGGTTTAAATGTTCTTAAGGTATGCGTTATGACTTATTCATAAAACTTAATGCTAAACAATACTATAGCAAATGTATACAGACATGTTTCAGTATCTAAACTTATTATGACTTGTGTGGGTATAACTAAACTGTGTGTGAGAAACTTTAATATCTATCAATTCCTCACCATTGTAGTCCAAGGAGAGACTGATTGCCAGTCTAAGGGAAGGGTCGGGGGCTGCAGGAGAGATGGCTGGAGTCTCCAGTCTGGAGTATGACTCGATCAAACAGGAGAGGGACATGTTTAGGGACGAGCTACAACAATCCCGGATGACTGTGGACAGTCTGAGGGTAGAACTGCAGGTAAAGTTAGATAGATCTGGACAGTTACCAATCACTTTCTTCTGGATTATTTATCATGGCTCACAACAGGTAGTTGAGAAACTAAAGTGACAACATGCATTCTATTTGCTCAAACTGCAAGACAAGGGCCGGTTCAAAGTTCAACAAAATCTATGAATATGACATTCAATTTCCCTAAACATTATAGAATTTATTCTCACTAGGAATGTACTCCATAAAGGCTATACTCCTGTAAAGTTAAAAAATGAGAAGAACTTGTGCTCATTCCATGAATTTGCTCATTAAACATTGAATATTTCAAGAAAATTCCATAATAAATATTTTTCATTTGCGATATGAAAGTCATTCAGATTCACTTAAAATTTGTTATATACCAGAATAATGATATATGAAAGTGTCATTCAGAATCTGTCCAGTTGTACTTCTCTATCTACTGTGTAAATGGTACTGTTGAAAAATAAAGACCTGCCTCCGAAGTAAGGAGGCAAGCGCCTTACATGTATTGTATAGACCACAGGGGTCCCTTCCGTCCTTATCAAGGGGAGTGCTAACCTTCTCTCCTTTCTTACAACACACTGGTTAGATATGATCTTTATGGTTTTATACCAAAAGATCACTGTATTATGAATATTGGTGTAATTAAATCTTAATAATGATATATGTTATTTGTAAATAAAAATTCAAATTTGGTACAACTGTTTCTTCAAATATCTAGTGTTAACAAAGATATTAAAAAGTAATTTATGGTTAGTTTATTATCTGATCATATGGTGTCCACAATTTAGAAAGGTGGAATTTCTTTAAAAAAATGTAAAAATGCGAATATCTTATGTATGGGGAGATAACTCTAGCTTAACTCCCCTTGTCATGTTTGTGAAGTGTTGGGGGGGGGGGGAATGGCTATATTTATGCATTTAAAATATACTGTGATTTTTTTCATTTCTTTAGAAAAGAAATTATGCTAATTCATCATACCAGTATTTAATTTTCACAATGCACTATTTCAATTTTGGTGATGGAGCTTCATTGAAATCGAATGTGTTTATTCTGATATGATTTAATTATCTTTAACAGGAAAATGATGCTATTTTCTTAAATGTTTTAAACTTGTGTTATGGTCCAATTTTGAATCTATATAATAATTCTTATTCATGATTAACTTCATATCCTGTATTTCAAAAGGATTACATTTCAGAAATAATATAAATGTTCTTTTGTAAAGAAAATTTATTTTAAAAAATGTCTTAATAATACATATATATATTATATATATGAAAACAGACACAAAAAGTAAGAATCTTCAGATAACACTCTTTCAGTTTTACTTTAATAGGTATTTTTATTTAAACATTTTAGAGAAATGGGTTAAAATGAAGATTTGAAAATAAACCTGACTTATGCCAGTCAACTGTACGTTAATATGTCTGATGTCCATGGTGGAGATTAATATTCCTTATGTTTGTGTATTTTTTTGTCAGGATCTGGAGGGGCAGCTACAGCGAGATAGTGATGAGGCAAATGACCAGCTGCGAGCTTTAGAGGACAACCTTCTGGTGGAGAAACGTCGACGGAAGGAGGCCGAAACAGAACTGCTCAAACAGAAGCAGGTACGTCAGTCAAGATAGTACTTAATTAAGGTGTTCGGTTCATTAGGATCTACCAGCACTTTGAAATAAAAGTTCTTTTATGAAGTTAATTACATATAAATAGTGCCCTATATAACTGATGAAATTTCTCTAATGTGCTTTACAGTACACATAGTATACACACAATGTTTAACAGTTGTACAGTTCTAAAGTACTTTGCATACATATATTATTCAAAGGATCAAAAGCTAAAAGTTTCTTCTGAAAAACTAAAACACATGCTTGAAAAGGTTTTAGTCAATTCATATTTTATTTTGACTTTTGATGTTTTTTTCCCCCAGGAGATGCAATATTCAATAGAGGAGATTCACAAACAAAAGGGAACGTTTCAGAATTGTGTTAGAGACAGAGAACTTGAAATTGAAAAACTCAGAAATCAGGTATGCCTCCGAATGTTGTGATGTATGTGGAAAAAACATTCAATGACTCAAGCTCCCATGATTAATTATTAAGGATTTTCTGCAGCAAACTATGGATATTTTGCTGATTATAAAGTGATAAATATTTTAAACCATTTATAGCAAAAAGGAACTACTATTTTTTTTGAAATGTGGTAGATGCTTTTCATTTAATTCATCAAAGCAGGTTATCGTTCATTCTAAGATGAGTAATACTACATACAATATATCTTCGTGTTAATCTCTCACTAGGTAACACTTGTATTGTGAAGTTCATGAACATATTTAAGAATTGAGAAAGCTTTAATTGCTTAAATTAATGGTTATGGAAGTTATTAATGTGAATGTGTGTTTTTGTAGCTCGCAACAAAGTCCATGAGTTCTACATCTGAGAATGAGCTAGAATCTCGCGTCAAGTCCCTCACTGAGAGCCTCATACAAAAACAAACAGTGTTGGAGGCCTTGAGTACAGAGAAAAACTCACTTAACCTGCAGCTGGAGAGACTTGAGGTAAGGGTCAAATCAACATTTGTTTTGTAGTACAATTATGGTGCAGACAATAATTTGTGGAAGAAATTTCTAAAAAATGAAGTTGTTCTATATGTATGTTTAAGACATATTTGACAAAAAAAATGAAAGATCTTTCTGGTACATGTATACAAATTTGAAATTAAAGTCTGATTCTTTAGACATTACTGGTAGTATTAGATTTGTTCTAATAAAAGGCATTTTTTTCATTAAAGGCTTAAGTTTTTAGATGACTTTTTCTATTATAAATAAGGTTTTGTAGATGAATATTTACATTGTAAGGTATGTTTTGTAAATGAATATTTACATTGTAAGTTGGGTTTTGTAGTTGAATATTTACATTGTAAGTTGGGTTTTGTAGATGAATATTTTTACAATGTAAGTTGGGTTTTATAGTTGAATATTTATATTGTAAGTTGGGTTTTGTAGATGCAGTATAAAGATGTCCAGGCTTCGTCCCTTAGGACCAACACTGCTGTTGTTCACGTCAATGATGATGAGGAAGGTACAACAATTGATACATCCTTTTGTACCGTATCTTTTTGTACCGTATCTTTTTCCACTCCAACTTTGTTTTTCCTATCACATGTCACATCATTTATATATTTTTTTTCAGACATAATAGATTCTAGCAAATTTAAGCAATAGTTGAAAAAAATGTGTTCTTTCCAACAACTTTTACATATTATAGTTATCAGTTATAAATCTAGTAGTAGTCAAAACAATTTCATCAGATAGAATTGAAGCAAATGGTTATTGAAATGAAAATTTGGGGCATGATTTACATTACTTTTATACATGTATGTTATATAGTGTGTTAATTTCAGCAGCATATGCAAAAAAACCAAAAAAAACCAGCTAAAACATTTATGGAAAAGTATAGAACAAAAACTGCATGAAATGTTTTAAAATGTATTTACAAGTAAGTTTGTGTGTGTTAGCAGTGCGACAGAGGCTGCCAGCTTTCATGCGTGAAACAGCCACTGACACAGAAGTGACAAAAAAGATGAAGCGTGCTGCCAACTCTATTGATAAACTAGGGTGAGATTGTCAGGGGTTGTAGTGGTAAAAGAGGTAGAGCTGATATATTTTATACCACATGTCCTTTTCCTAGAAACGTTACATTTTACATACTTTTCATTTTCCGAAGATCTCTTTTTGCATTTTTTTTATTAATCTTTACAGTATGTTTTAAAAAAGTCTCAACATATTCGACATCTCATGTGTTATATAAATAATATCCTTAAAATTTGCTGTGTGTTCTGAAAAAAATCTTTGATTTCTCATTTTTCCTTTTCCAGTATACGCCTCGGAGTTTTCCTGAGAAGATACCCCATTGCCAGAGTATTTGTGATATTATACATGGTGAGCTACATGGTGTAAACCAGTTCCTTACCTCATTCACCCCTGAAGACACTTTTGAATTATTCCAATTCAAAGGTTGGAATAGTTCATTATGAAACTTCAGGGGTGAATGAGTTAAGTCTGTACGAGATATGAATGAGGTATCTTCCTGAAATGTCACACCTTTAACAGGCTTGTTATAAAGTATACATATTGTATGTCTAAATGTAGATGTTAAGAATTACGATATTTCACTCTTTAGATGAACTAATCTTGCACCTGATGTTTTTAAGGGAGAATTATTCTGTCACAAATTTCATTACTTAAATGTATTTCACTGATGATCCTCATTCTGCACATTTACACTTTGATTGAAATGTGTCTGTCATTTTAGGCAATGCTGCACCTATGGGTGATGGTTGTGTTGTTGACGTACCAGCCAGAGATGCATGGGGCTGACCATGGACAGCCATTACCTCCCCCTGGTGCTCACTGACAGATACAGGGTGCTGGCACTCACTGACAATGACAGCAGTCCTGATCATGTGACGGTGTACAGATGTGTTGACAGTTTACATCAACAAGGGGAACAACTCTATCACTTCACATAAGCATGACTATTCGAGGGGTGTTGGAAGCTCCTTATTCTACAGATTGGGTCCGAATTTATTTGTACCCTAATTTTAAGAATCAGAACTTGTTTAACTTAATACATGTATCATCACAAGGTATGCATGAAGCACAGGAGATATATAAAGTTGATACTTTCAGAACCTCATTGTTCCTGACATTGATGATCTGGAAAATTCTCATTGGGATGATTTTTTTTTAAAACCTTTTTAGACATTTGACAGAGTTAGAAGCTTTGTAAGCAAATGTTTTCATCGAATACCATGAGTACTTAAATTTAATAAATTATCAGTGTGGAGAAAAGAGGTACCCTGATAATGTTTTTTGAAGTATTGTAAGTCAAAGGTGCCCGATGCATAAAGACATTGGTTATAACCTTAATGATGGACATTTATATTATGGCTGATAGACTAGTATGCATCTGTTCAGTTTGTTAAACCCTTAAAGTTCTGTGTTACGCTGGGAGTATAGAGCCATGCAATTGCATAAAATATAGGAGTATGATGAAAGGTTTCAATCACAGCATGCTCCAAGCATCACTTATATGTAAGGTCTTTATTCGGCTGTCTAGATTTGCCTCCAGATGTGAGGCCTCATTGGGACAATTTTAACTTACAATTTTTGTTTTCCCTGAAATACTGTTTTGTTATCATGTATACTGAAATTCTTATAACACAGTCTATATAGTTTGTTCTGTATATTGAAAACGTTTTGATGGAAAAGAGATCTAATCTTTCATGATTGTTCTCACTGCAACTTATTCACGAGAATTCATTTTATGGAAGACCATCAACAGCTAATTGTACATTGCTTCTTTATATCAGATTACATCCGCACATCAACAAGCTCGAGTTTATTGTCACAAATTAATGTGACAATGATGATATCTGGTGAAATGTGTTTCAGTCTTAATGTGTGTATTAGAGATAAGGTTTAGCTGTAAATTATTTTTTCTATGGATTAACTTTCGTAGTATTGCTTAATTTTTAATTATCATTTTAAGTCCATCTAAAATAAAGTGAGTTTACAGAGTGCAGTGTAATCAATTATGTCCTCAAATTGGGACCTCGGTCTTAAAATTCCCAAGAACTTAAAGTACAAGATTAATGGGCTGAAGTCATTATTCAAATAAGTGCAACATTAAACTGCTTCAGTTGGCACCCACACAGGGACCTGAGAATTTGTTACAGCTGTATTTGGACCTAAACTAGGGTGTTCAGAGTGATTTAACATGCTTGGGGTGGCATTTTTACTGAAAGTTGATCTAAACCCCTAAAACATGTAAAATCTCACACCATCATTGGGAGTGGCATTTTTACCAAAAGTTGATCTAAAGTGCTAAAACATTTAAAATCACTTAGAGCACCATAGTTTAGGTCCAAATACCATTTAGCATAGTCAATATGAATGCCAAGTTGAAACCTCAAATCCAAGGAAGCATGCAGGCAATTCCTTTAATTTTTTTTCAGTTTCCAGTAAACACTGGTATGGATTGTAAATAGTAACAGAACAGTTTCTCTGTGTTTATGTTTACTATTTTCATATAAGTGGATGACATGGAAAGTTAAAATTATTTATTATCATAGGTTAGCTATTAGTTCAGATTTGAATATTTTTTATGTATGTATGTGATGTTAATTGATGCATCAGCCATCATCCAGCAAGGATCGGTAGTATCCCTTCACTACAGTAGTGATGACAGTGTCTATATTTGGGCCTTGGCATTCAATGTCAACTTAGTTTGGTAGGGTTATGTTGCTATTATCATGCAATGGTAATATGATGGTTTTTATTTATGTCACTGGTGTGTGATTTTTTGATCAAGTAAATGGTGTTTAAGGACATTATACTGACAAGTACATTTTGTTTATGTTGCCTTTTAATAAGAGAGATGTATAGAATTAAAATGTATGCATATATTCTTTAGATCATGTACATATAATCAAATAACAGACAACTGTAAATATTACATTGATAGTGTTGCTGTATGATTACATTGACACAATTACGTTGATAGTGTTGCTGTATGATTACATTGACACGATTACATTGATAGTGTTGCTGTATGGTTACATTGACACGATTACATTGATAGTGTTGCTGTATGGTTACATTGACACGATTACATTGATAGTGTTGCTGTATGATTACATTGACACGATTACATTGATAGTGTTGCTGTATGATTACATTGACACGATTACATTGATAGTGTTGCTGTATGGTTACATTGACACGATTACATTGATAGTGTTGCTGTATGATTACATTGACACGATTACATTGATAGTGTTGCTGTATGATTACATTGACACGATTACATTGATAGTGTTGCTGTATGATTACATTGACACGATTACATTGATAGTGTTGCTGTATGATTACATTGACACGATTACATTGATAGTGTTGCTGTATGATTACATTGACACGATTACATTGATAGTGTTGCTGTATGATTACATTGACACGATTACATTGATAGTGTTGCTGTATGGTTACATTGACACGATTACATTGATAGTGTTGCTGTATGGTTACATTGACACGATTACATTGATAGTGTTGCTGTATGGCTACATGGACACGATTACATTGATAGTGTTGCTGTATGGTTACATTGACACGATTACATTGAAAGTGTTGCTGTATGGTTACATTGACATTGTGTTGTATGATTACACCGATACAATGTCACTGTAGGATACAGTTTTTCCATTGATCTGTGATACCTGGTTTTATTACTGTGTGCATGTCACAGGTGGCATGCCACGATTTTATACACAGGAATATTTTAGGTCCTCATTTTTTGAGAAGACCAATATCAAGACTATACACCACAGTTTTGAGCATTCTGAGCATAAATACATTGGTAATACATTGGTATCAGCCAGATACAATCCTGATTTACTGCAGTTTGACTGCTCTGTGGCTTTTTAGCTGTCTTTTCATTTTCCACAACTTGTATTTATTTCTGAGTTAAATTTCCCATTTATTTAACAGTAATGTTTATATAATGGTTCATTGTGTGTAAAATACTGTTTCTTTACAAACTAAGCGAAACATTCATGAAAAGGGTCTACATGGAGGTGTCCTTTAAATACAGTTTATTCACTATCTGCAGCAATTTCTGTTGAACATGCTTTAAAGACAGATTTTCTTCTTTATATAGGTTTTACTGTGTACATTCTCCTAACAAATCATATCAATTGTTAAGCAAGGTGATGTATACATAAACACAGGATTTAGTACATCTGCTATTTTAATGTCCACGACCGGTATTTTAATCACAACTGCAGCTGATTCCTGGGATGTGATTGTCAGTCAACAGATTTGTTACCGTTGCATACAGATCAGAGAGGTCAAGATTAGAGGTGTACACGTTATAGGTGATTATCCACCGACAGCCTTGTTACCGTAACATACAGATCAGAGAGATCAAGGTTAGAGGTGTACACGTTATAGGTGATTATCCACCGCCAGCCTTGTTACCGTAACATACAGATCAGAGAGATCAAGGTTAGAGGTGTACACGTTATAGGTGATTATCCACCAACAGTCTTGTTACCGTAACATACAGATCAGCAACGTCAAGGTTAGAGGTGTACACGTTATAGGTGATTATCCACCAACAGTCTTGTTACCGTAACATACAGATCAGCAACGTCAAGGTTAGAGGTGTACACGTTATAGGTGATTATCCACTGACAGCCTTGTTACCGTAACATACAGATCAGAGAGGTCAAGGTTAGAGGTTTACACGTTATAGGTGATTGTCCACCGACAGCCTTGTTACCTTAACATACAGATCAGAGAGGTCAAGGTTAGAGGTGTACACGTTATAGGTGATTATCCATTGACAGCCTTGTTGTCTTAACATACAGATCAGAGAGGTCAAGGTTAGAGGTTTACACGTTATAGGTCATTGTCCACCGACAGCCTTGTTACCTTAACATACAGATCAGAGAGCTCAAGGTTAGAGGTGTACACGTTATATGTGATTATCCACCGACAGCCTCATTACCGTAACATACAGATCAGAGAGCAAGGTTAGAGGTGTACACGCTATAGGTGATTGTCCACCGACAGCCTTGTTAACGTAACATACAGATCAGAGAGGTCAAGGTTAGAGGTGTACAGGTTATAGGTGATTGTCCACCGACAGCCTTGTTAACATAACATACAGATCAGAGAGGTCAAGGTTAGAGGTGTACAAGTTATAGGTGATTATCCACCGACAGCCTTGTTACCGTAACATACAGATCAGAGAGATCAAGGTTAGAGGTGTACACGTTATATGTGATTATCCACCGACAGCCTCATTACCGTAACATACAGATCAGAGAGGTCAAGGTTAGAGGTGTACACGTTATAGGTGATTATCCATTGACAGCCTTGTTACCGTAACATACAGATCAGAGAGGTCAAGGTTAGAGGTGTACACTTTATAGGTGATTATCCATTGACAGCCTTGTTACCGTAACATACAGATCAGAGAGGTCAAGGTCAAGAGCAGGTAACACATTACAAATGATTGTCAGTCTACGTGAGTGTTTCCATTGCCTACAGATCAGCAAGGTCAAGGTTGAAAACAGGTGTACATGCTATATATGATCGTCCATCGACAAGCTTTGTTGCCGTAACATACAGATCACCAAGGTCAAGAGCTGGTGTACAAATTACAAATGATTGTCAGTCTACATGATTGTTGTTGCACCAGTTAACCTAAGGATCAGCAAGGTCAGGGTTGAAGACAGGTGTATGTGCAAGTGATTCTGAGATGAGAGAATTACTGTTTTTTGGGCCTGTGCATTTGAATCATAATCAACTAGGTCAAAAGTTTCAGATAAATGTGTGTTATTATATACAAAGCGTGTCCTGAATGAGTATTTGTTATGTAATATATTGGTTATCATTAAATTATGTTATTGCTTTGAGCATAATGTGTAAAAATAAAGAGGGAAACCATACACCATTGGTGCTTTTGTTTATGGTCTGTCATTCACACACAATTGTTTTGTTTATCCTCAGTCGTTTACTCACTATGGGCATCATTTATATGACTCTGTTACAAAGAGAACATATCCTATCTGCAGTATTAAACTAGGTTTCATTGAACACCTCATGTACAAGTGCCCTAGTAGGCAAAATATGCTACGTTTGAAATGATTAAGATATTTATTGACGAACAAAATCAGCAAGTTTTGTTTACATTTACAATAACTGAGCTAGGCACTTTCAATTGGTCACTTTAAATGAAAGACACTTATCTAGATGCTAAATTTGAGTACATTATGGTAACTTATAGAGACAACCAAGACAACATGTCATAAATCACAGAGATGATAACTTGTACAGGTAACTGAGGTAGAACATTTAGGTCACAGACAATATTGACAAAGATTGATGAACCAAGTATTTAGCAACCAATTTATATTGAAGTGTAAATGTAATGTCACCACTCTGATTTCAATCATGGGACATATTTTTTCAAGCTGTCTAGTAGTGCCTGTTACTATTAGGGTATATTCCCTAAAACAAGAAGGCCACCATCTTGGATTTTGACATTTGAAATTTGTTCTCACTATATCTCAAGAAATATACTGGATGGATCATTCTGAAATTTCATATGTACATACAGTACCTACCATGGAGTGCTATATCCTTACTTCATATCAAGTACTTTAAACATATCCAGTCCAGGTGAGTGATACAGACCCTCTGGGCCTCTTGTTTAAAATTACAAAAGAAATAAAAACAAAAATTCTTTGATGATTTCAAACATTTATTTATCTTATCTTCTATAATTGAAGTTGGCAAACCACTGCTGGTATCTAACATGTACCTGGCTTATATCAGTACAGAGTGCAGACTACTGGATATACAGCTGGAATAGCACTACCAAGGAGCTGCAATGATGGAGCACACCTTGTATGAAGTAGCTACACTGATGGAGCACACCTTGTACTAAGTAGCTGTACTGATGGAGCACACCTTGTACAAAGTAGCTACACTGATGGAGTACATCTTGTACTAAGTAGCTACACTGATGGAGTACACCTTGTACTAAGTAGCTACATTGATGGAGCACACCTTGTACTAAGTACCGGTAGCTACACTGATGGAGTACACCTTGTACTAAGTAGTTGTACTGATGGAGCACACCCTGTACTAAGTAGTTGTACTGATGGAGCACCCCTTGTACTAAGTAGTTGTACTGATGGAGTACACCTTGTACTAAGTAGCTGTACTGATGGAGCACACCTTGTACAAAGTAGCTACACTGATGGAGTACACCTTGTACTAAGTACCGGTCGCTACACTGATGGAGCACACCTTGTACCAAATAGCTACACTGATGAAGCACACCTTGTACCAAATAGCTACACTGATCGAGCACACCTTGTACCAAGTAGCTACGCTGATGGAGCACACCTTGTACTAAGTAGCTACATTGATGGAGCACACCTTGTACTAAGTACCGGTAGCTACACTGATGGAGTACACCTTGTACTAAGTACCGGTAGCTACACTGATGGAGTACACCTTGTACTAAGTACCGGTAGCTACACTGATGGAGTACACCTTGTACTAAGTACCGGTAGCTACACTGATGGAGTACACCTTGTACTAAGTACCGGTCGCTACACTGATGGAGCACACCTTGTACCAAATAGCTACACTGATCGAGCACACCTTGTACCAAGTAGCTACGCTGATGGAGCACACCTTGTACTAAGTAGCTGTACTGATGGAGTACATCTTGTACTAAGTAGCTACACTGATGGAGCACTCCTTGTACTAAGTAGCTACACTGATGGAGTACACCTTGTACTAAGTACCGGTAGCTACACTGATGGAGTACACCTTGTACTAAGTACCGGTCGCTACACTGATGGAGCACACCTTGTACCAAATAGCTACACTGATGAAGCACACCTTGTACCAAATAGCTACACTGATGGAGCACACCTTGTACCAAATAGCTACACTGATGAAGCACACCTTGTACCAAATAGCTACACTGATGGAGCACACCTTGTACCAAATAGCTACACTGATGAAGCACACCTTGTACCAAATAGCTACACTGATGGAGCACACCTTGTACCAAATAGCTACACTGATGGAGCACACGTTGTACTAAGTAGCTACACTGATGGAGCACGCCTTGTACTAAGTAGCTACACTGATGGAGGACACCTTGTACTAAGTAGCTACACTGATGGAGCAAACCTTGTCCTAAGTAGCTACACTGATGGAGCACACCTTGTACCAAATAGCTACACTGATGAAGCACACCTTGTACCAAATAGCTACACTGATGGAGCACACGTTGTACTAAGTAGCTACACTGATGGAGCACTCCTTGTACTAAGTAGTTGTACTGATGGAGCACACCCTGTACTAAGTAGTTGTACTGATGGAGCACACCTTGTATGAAGTAGCTACACTGATGGAGCACACCTTGTACCAAATAGCTACACTGATGGAGCACACGTTGTACTAAGTAGCTACACTGATGGAGCACACCTTGCACTAAGTAGCTGCACTGATGGAGTACACCTTGTATGAAGTAGCTACACGGATGGAGCACACCTTGCACTAAGTAGCTGTACTGATGGAGTACCCCTTGTACTAAGTAGCTACACTGATGGAGTACACCTTGTATGAAGTAGCTACACTGATGGAGCACACCTTGCACTAAGTAGCTGTACTGATGGAGTACACCTTGTACTAAGTAGCTACACTGATGGAGCACACCTTGTACTAAGTAGCTACATTGATGGAGCACACCTTGTACTAAGTACCGGTAGCTACACTGATGGAGTACACCTTGTACTAAGTAGCTGTACTGATGGAGTACACCTTGTACTAAGTAGCTACACTGATGGAGTGCACTAGGTGCCTGGAAGCTTCACTGATTCAGCACACCTAGTACCATTGTGCTACACTGGTGGAATACACCTTGTACCAAGGAGATACACTGCTGGAGTGCACCATTTAACAGTAAAAAGGATTTAAAAAGGAGATGATGGAGCACAACTTCTGCTGAGAAAATACCCTGACGGATCACATCTTGTATCAAGGAGGTGTACTCATGCAGCATGCCTTATACCAAGTGTATATTTTTATTTCTTTTTTTACTGTATGAAACTCCATTTACAAACGAACTACATAATGTCTTATAGTATTACAAATAAATATCATTTGAAATCGGATGTAAATCAGCTTGGTAGTGTAATAAATCCTTCAGTGCTACACATGCATAGAAAAGCTAAACAGGACCAAGCTTTGTTCACAGACATGGTTCAAACAGCTTGATTCAGTATTTGTGGATAGATCATGTTTAAAACTGCTTTAATAACGAGTCGGCTCACATGGTTTACAATAAATACGAGACATGGAGTACTCCCAACCTCTACTTAGGATAAAATGGATCTCCACTAAGGAGAGGGTATACATGTTTACATCAGCTTTATTAATGTCAAGTTATAAATATATTGCATGAGAAATGTACTTCAACATCAACACCTACAGCGTGTAGAAATGTACTTAAACATCAACACCTACAGCCAGTAGAAAATATCTAGCTAATACACGGACAAACTGGGATAACAAATCAACAATCACAACATATATATTTAAAAACAATCAACCTTCAACCTTTTATAAGGATGTTAAGTTGGATGTGCAAATGTTTTTAGTCCACAATGCAACATCATCATAAATCACTTCTCATCTATACTAAGTCAGTCAATGGAGTGTCATATTGACATGAAAAAGGACAACACATACACTGTGAATGATGTACACCAACTAACCAGTATAATACATACAGGTTTATAGCATAGCCTCACTATGACCTTGTGGGGTATTAGCCTGTCTGCAGGTTAACAAAGTATCGTATTCATCTCGACTATATATAATGCTCTGTATGACTATAGTTAACATATTTAGAAGTTCATCCTTACATATATTACTTTATAAATTCTATGTGGGGTCACTGTTGACAGGTGAACTACACAATTATCTGGTATAATACTTCATAGTGTACTGTGATTACATACTGCGACTACTTGAAATATATTCGTAGCATCCACCACAACAGATAATATTACAAAAACAATAGTATCTTGTTATTTGTATGGTAAAGTGCAGAAGATGGTATAAACAACAATTTAAGTAAAATAAAATAAAATGAATTTCTTCAGGTTTTAAATCAGCATACCAGTAAGAGGCCTCGGATCAGACAGTAACACCTGGGCCAAATGGGACTAATAGAATCTCTAAACCCCCTTCAGTGTTGAGATAGGGGAATTTCAACCCAGTGTTTGGCAACTTAAGAATCTTTCCCCGAGGATTGAGATTCCCCTATCTCACCCACAAGGGGGTGAATGATTCTTTTTCTCTTACCCTGTTCACTAATTGTGTATCATATTCATAATGTTATGTTTATGTTACAGGCTAAATTCAGGGTTGACGTGACATTGATGGATTGTTGACGTGACATCATACCATTGTTATGAACAGGGGAATCTCCCCCTCTCAATCCTAGGGTGAGACAAGGATATCTCACACTGGTAAAAGTGGGGATACACCTGTCCAGGGTAAGAGAAAAGGACATCTCACACTGGTAAAAGTATGGATACACCTGTCCAGGGTAAGAGAAAAGGACATCTCACACTGGTAAAAGTGTGGATACACCTCCAGGGTAAGAGATAAGGATATCTCACACTGGTAAAAGTGTGGATACACCTCCAGGGTAAGAGACAAGGATATCTCGCACTGGTAAAAGTGGGGATACACCTGTCCAGGGTAAGAGAAAAGGACATCTCACACCGGTAAAAGTGTGGATACACCTGTCCAGGGGAAGAGAAAAGGACATCTCACACCGGTAAAAGTGGGGATACACCTGTCCAGGGTAAGAGACAAGGATATCTCACACCGGGAAAAGTGTGGATACACCTGTCCAGGGTAAGAGAAAAGGACATCTCACACTGGAAAAAGTGTGGATACACCTCCAGGGTAAGAGACAAGGACATCTCACATCGGTAAAAGTGTGGAAACACCTGTCCAGGGTAAGAGAAAAGGATATCTCGCACCGGTAAAAGTGTGGATACACCTGTCCAGGGTAAGAGAAAAGGATATCTCGCACCGGTAAAAGTGTGGACACCTGTCCAGTGTAAGAGAAAAGGATATCTCACACCGGTAAAAGTGTGGATACACCTGTCCAGGGTAAGAGATCCACCTGTCCAGGGTGGGAGAAAAGGATATCTAACACCGGTAAGAGAAACTTCAGTCTGAACGGACACACTGTTGACTCTGCTGTAGTAACAATGGCCCTGTATTTAACCCCATGTTAGGGTTTTAACAATAACAGACCTCACAATTCACTTACAACAGAGAATTACAAAAGTATAGAAGTTACACAAATGCTGACGTTTAAACACAAGTATGACTAGGTAACCCAGCAGTTCCAACTCACTTCATAAAACAGGAATGTTCAACAATAGCATTTTTTATTTGATTTGATGGAGAAAAAATGATGGGTAAATCATTGATTTAGCATGGTCAGATGAAAATAAATCAATTCTAATGGTATACAAACAAAACACAAATGATTTCCAACCTTACATGATTTCATATTTGTATCCTGACAAGCATTTAAAAAAAAATATAGTACCAAAACATTATTTTTGGCAAATTTCCATGTTGCCATATATGAGAAAGATGAATCGGTATGTCCCCTTTCTGAAACCATATAATCAACATCAAACTGTTTAAGACCAAGTTATTCTTCTCAACATTATTTTATTCTGCTAATTAGGAACAATGCATCAATAGTACGCTGCACTCACACGTGACCAAAATCCAGGTATGTGTTATTCTTCAATGGTACTGTTGTGATGATTCTGATCATGTTCAGTTTTAATGGTATATCATTTAACCAGCCAAATGCATATAAATATGTATAATATACAATATCAGAGGGATAGCCTGTTAAGTGATGACAATCAAGTACAGCAAAACAACAATTAAGTTTCATAAATTATCTAACGGTATTACATCTCGTAAATGCTGTGTGTTTTACACTGACAAGGTATGTTGACCGGCGTTACACCATATCGACTTTTACAATTTACGGTATGTAAAATGTGCTGACCTGTATCACAACTCGTCCACTCTCCATCTTTAACACTGACAAAAAGTGTACTGTGAAAGTAAAAACAGGACATGATACTAACCAACTTGCTATATCTGTTACATATTCAAATCTGGCACAGAAACGTAAACCTCAGGAAACTACATGTACAAACATAACATGGCAACGGGGTGTAGTCCGAAGTTCTATTCTTAAATGAAGACAACAAATGTTTGTTCACCTATTTAAATACTTAGATTTTTTTCGTGAAATGCTTAGTGAACACACAATTCTTACGAACAAATTGTTCTTGTGTGACAAGATATATAATTTCAGTACCTATGACAACACACATAACAGGCTACACAACATGTCTCCCAGTAAATACTAGTGTTCCACCTTAATATACAGAGGAAACTTAACACACAAATTAAACACAATAAACCAATATGTGTGTAAACAGGGTCTTATTTACTGCTAATATAGACACACAATTGTATGGTTTTTTATTCTGATGGTATATTGTATGAAAACACAAAGAGTTATAAAATCTTGATAAAATCCTTCTTTTAACAAAAAGATCTGATTATTTTCTCATGATTCCATATCTCACAACCAGTTTTTAGAGTTACAAGGTTGAATCATTAAAAGATGAACATACTTTCCTTTTAAAATAATCAGTTTTCCACATTAAATGGGAATGACCTCTGATCCTGGTGACCTCTGACCTACCTAGTTAATTATAACCTATGACCTCTCACACAAGAACACTGTACCAATGAAACAAATAGTGTTGCATGGTTCAGTGGACAATAAGATAATAATACAATATGAAAAAAGTTTTTAAAACAAACTGAAAGCTTATTGTCCATCTATTTTAACATTTGACTTCTGAAACTTATTTTTAAAATTTCAGATGAAATATATCTGAAAAGATCTGTGACCAGCCTATGATACAAATGCATAGCATTGATTTGCATTTCATCAAACTGTTACAATTGGGTTACAGTTGAAATATGTCCTAAAACAATATCTACTCAATGGACAAGAACCTTGAAAATAATGAAATTGTAATACCAAGATGCTACAGTTTATTAATAAAACAAAACAGGCGGTTAGACTATTCAATACTGGGATGGGGTGGATACAGATTCTAACCACCAGCATTACTCACTGATATACATAACGGTGACAAATGTCACAGCGTAATAACAAAATGAAATCAATTGGCTAACAGTAATGATTAGACGATGAGAGGTTATCGGAGGTCCTCCGAGTTGATTGTTTTCTTGATACGTAAGAGTATGGTAGTCGTCCACTGGTCCAGTCGGGAGATACTGTCGTATTCCTTCACTGCATCAGTGTATGTGTCCGTGTTCTGTTCTTCACATGCCTCCAATAGTTTCTTTGAACAGAAAATTTTTTCTTTACCTGATAATTGGTAACAAGAGATCCCAGAGGGACCTTGGCATCCACTATCTTCAATCTAGGTAAGATAAATCTATTCCCTTCCCTTCTCTTATCTAATGCATTTAGTCATGTAAACAGTTAATGCACCTTGTGGTACCTTTTGATCAGAACATCATATTGCTGTGTATGACCATATTTTTTCAAAGTGAGGTTGTCATTCAAACTATTTACTAGCACTGTACATAATGTGTAACAAAGGAAACTAACATTTGAAATTGGAGAAAGATTTGTCAGATATTTTTTGAGAAATAATGATAATAAAGTGCAACTGTTGAAAACCAAGATGGCTGCCTCGTGGGCAGTTTTTTCTTCTGATCAGTCTTGAAAGAAAACATGCACAACTTATATATAATTAGGACCAATGAAAATCAATATATTCCAGCACTTTCTGAGAAATAGTGCTAACAAACTTCAGCTTTTAAGATGGTCTCCTGTTGGCGATCTTGGTTTTATTATCAGTTCCAAGAATAAGTATGTACAAGTGCGGATCATGGGAAACGTACATATAAATTACTAACATTCAGTACTATCTGAGAAATTCAAGAGTGCTGCCTGTCAGTCATCTTGGTTTTCTGCACAGTCCAAAAATTCAATGTGCATAACTAAGGACAATGAAGAGCCTACAGTTGAGATTTTAAAAATCCCTCCATTACTTTCTGAGAAATATTTAACTCTCAAAATTTAGGATGGCCAAAGAAAACACTCTCAGTATTCATTATGATCTGTTATGGAAGGAATTCATGCCACAAAATTTGACTCCGCAATTGATTATTATTACAACACGTCTACATAAAGAGCGTCTACATTAAGTAAATTGGCCTGATTAAAGAAGTCTGTAACATAGCAGGTTTGTTTGATCCAGTCATGATGTGCATACCTTGACAAGTTTGCACTCCCTCGAGTCGGTAAACTGGGGAAATATGTCCTCAAATTTCTTGATTGCAATTTGAGCATTGAGTACATCTACACACATGTGACACATGGCTGCCTTGAAGAAGTAGTCCTTAGCACTGTACTTGAGCAACTGGTTATCCATACAAGAAGTTCCAATCTGCAAGCAAGTATAACATATTGAAATTTCGGTTGGTCTAAGGGAGATAATTCAAAGAAAGTAATCAAGTTTCTTCTGTATGAACTGTAATTATGTGTTATGTTAATTATCTTCATATTAATATAGTAATTAATAATGATTAAATTAAATTCCTATTAAATCTTATAATTTATTCTGCTGAAAATACATAATTTTCTGTATGGAACCAATAAATTATGGTATATAGATAATGTCATGAAGAATTTATGTTGTTTTTGAGAGAAAATATTTGTAGAACTGACCTGCTCATATATCTCTATTGCCTTTTCATACTGCTCCAGCTGGGCTGCATAATGAGCTACCTTTACTAAGCACTTATTGGCTGAACTGGAATGTGGAAATGAAGGTTTCTTAGACATAAACCAAAGATTACTTAACATATCAAAACATAACATTACCTTCTATATACATGCCTACTTTCCTGAAATATTCCCACAAAATGCCAGCAAAAAACAAAGAGAATTAAACTAGTAATAATGTGACATTGTGATAGCATTCTGGTATTGGTCATGTCTTTTTGTCAGTAGTGATATTGCCCATATCAAACATTTCCCAAAGAAAACGCTCTCAGTAATCATTATGATCTGTTATGGAAGAATTTCATGCCACAAAAATTGACTCAGCAATTGATTATTATTACATAAAGATCATCATACCTCTTGGACTCCTCTCCTTTATAGTAATCAGCTGCTTGTTCATAGCTCGTTATAGCCTGAAACGGCAGAGAAGAGACAATGTACACTCTGGACTGAACTACAGAAGCGTGTACTGTATAAAAAGGAAATTTGTTCTAAGTTAAACCATGGACAAAGCGCTGATCATCAAGACTTAGTAATCTCAGCATGGTTCTGTTCAGCCATTTGACAAAAAAGAAATCAGCTGGTGATATAGTTTTTTTTATAACATCAAATCAATCTTAATATTTGCAGTTTAAATCACAACTAAAACGTGTTTGTGGCACATTCGTATATTCCCATTTCTGCTTTGATGACAACAGAACTAGAAGGAAGTTTTACCTAAAACGAAGATCTAAATGCAGTACACAGTCACCTTAAGTAAATGAAGCAAAAACAATATAGGTCATAGTGACCTACATGTGATATATTGGTTTGATGACTGCTGGATTTCTATCATTATATATATATAGTAATGGTGCTTAACACTAAATTGACCAAGATGTCCACAATGAGATGCATTAGTATGGTATGAATAATAAATGTTAAATTTGTTTTGAACACGAACAGAAATTGAAAACTTATTTTGCAGCTTTTAAAAACGCCTATTTCCATTGTGAAGCAAAGAGAGTAAATGACCCAGTGTCTCGAGACACTGATCAGTTGCACTCTTTGCTTCACATCGAGGCACTGGGTCATTTACACTCTTTACTTCACAACGGAAACAGACGTTTTTGAAAGCTGCAGAATAAGTTTTCAATTATTGTTTGTGTCCAAAACAAACTTAGCGTTTAATACCAAGATATCATACAGATGGAAGAAGCAAACACTGAATGCCCCATCCACATATGTTGCAGGAGCATAAAAATTTCTATATTTGCATTTATTTCCTATGGAGGCATCATAATACTTCATGATCATTGCAATGCTTTTAAATAAGCAAGGCTTACCTTTTCAATATCAACCAGTTCTGTTTCATAAATCTCAGCAATATTGACATGATGCTTCGCTGCAATTGAAAATCGTCCCTGGAAAAAAAAAAGTTTAATCTATTATTTAAAGACAAAGACCAAATATGGGTTAATAAAATTGTGTAAAACCAAACCACAATTTAAGAGTATGAAAGTAGGAGGATTTATCTATTTTATAGTAAATTTACTATGTCTCTCAGTTGACAGGGTGATTCGATTCTCCAAACTAAAGATATTTTCTCCCAAACCCAAACTTTTCTGTACGGAACTAATCAATTGATGTTTCCAAAACAACTCGGTAAAAACAGTGGAATCCAACAAGCTCCACTAAAACATAGTCAGGTTAAGAAGCTATCTCATTATATTTGTGTACTTAAACCCATTTGGCCACATACTCTTGGCCTAACAGCAGGACTCTTATTCATACACATACAGAGGAAACTGTGTCAGTTTGACTAATACACCACAAAATGTATACCTGGTAGTTTTATTCATAGATCTGAAGTTTGCCTGACGCTTTAATGTTCTTTGTGGACAAAATATATCTGAAATTCTTGCAGACATTATTCAGAATACAAACATGCTAAAAGCTTTAACTATTAAAACAAGGTAATAAATCCCTTAAAGTGTTTCAAATAATAAAGTACATGAAGTAATCTGTCTATGGACTCATAAGGGTATAAAAAGGGGCTCCCGTGCTTAGGAATCTAAATTACAGCAGACACCACTTTCTGAGACTCTTTATACATACCATATCCGTATATATTTCTACAGCTTTCAATAAACACGTTACAGCCTCTGAAAACAGTGCATCATTATAGAAATCAATTAATTTTTTAATTACAGTTATCAATTCAGTAGAGAAATTTTATATGTAACAAACATTTCTTTTTAAAATACTGAGCTGAACTTAATCATCACTAACGAAACATATTGGCCAAACAAACAAAAATAAGTGTTTCTAGGTCGGTCGGTGGGTGAGCCAGTAGGTAGGTAGGACTTCTTTGAAACTTGCCGAAACAGATTTGGGCAGGCATAAAACTTTGGTTAGATAGGGTTACCAGAAACACATATTTTTTGTTTGGCCTTTAGCTTATAAAAGTTTGATATCAACAAATATGATAACTAAAGTTACAGGCTGTAGCTGTTTTTAGGTATCAGTATGTTTATATAGCTGTTTTTAGGTATCAGTATGTTTATATAGCTGTTTTTAGGTATCAGTATGTTTATATAGCTGTTTTAATGACAGATAATATAGAAACCTGTCTACATAAAATTGGCTCCACCTGTAACAACAGTGCACACTAAGTGATACTGTTTATAAATACAAAAATGTGTGTATGATTAGAGCATCAAAGTTTACGTTTAAAGAGTGACGAAATAACGATAGTATGGTAAACACATAGGGTTATAAATATAGGTAATTGATATAGGTTTACACCAAGATACTTTATATAGATACCAAAAAAAACTACTTATGCTCTGTATATATTAACAGACATTTTACCAATTTTAATCTTTTAGTTGTTCTTGATAAGAGTAGAATCTCTGGAGTTAAAACTTTTTACCACTTTTAACCATTTCAGTTTCTTTGAATGTGTATAAAGTCTTTTGAGCTTTAGGCCCGGATTGACATTCTTGTGTTGTTGAGGGGCTGTTAAGTCTGTACAAAGTAGTTACCGTTAGGGTCAGCCTTCCGATAACAGTTTCCAGCATCTACGTAGTCTGTAGCAGCCTGATGATTACTTCCAACCTTCAGCTGTAACAATGCTGCTTTACAAAAGGAACTTCCTGCCTCTGAAAATGTTGAAATTAAAAATGGTCGAGTTCATTAACAGGGTTAAACTAAACACCTAATTACCAAGTTCTGACAGACAACTTAACAGAATAACAAAGTAAAATAAAGTAACTTTCTAATGGTAAAAGCATGGTTTATACTATTACCATATATAGTAAACACAACACCAATGTATTAATATCTACTATATTCAACAAATTGTTTTCTACATGTACACACCTCCAGATTTCATTGTAAATGGGCATATAAACACATGCGTTTAAAACCCAACACTTTTAACTGTCATTTCACATTTTTATTTTTTTTATTTTGTGCCTAAGTGATGGGTAGTTCTAGATTCTAAAGAAACCATGAACAAAAGTTGGTCAAGAATTTGTTTACAGCTCTCCTGCTTGTTTGCATGTTCACCTAGAAATGTCTCTTAAACATTTCTCATGTTGTAAAGTTAACATAAATAGATTAAATACCAAATGAAAGTGAAACTGAATTGAATGCTCGTATATGGTTTATACCGACCAGCCCATTTCTTCCCCATCTTGAACATGTTGGCAGCTCGTACATACAATTCTGCAGCATCCTCAAGCTTAGTCTGTGACCTGCCATCAACAAAATAACAACATTTTTTATTCATGGCTTTATATAAAAAACCCACATCATTTATCAGTATTTCAAACATATTTACTTAAATAATGAATTTGAAATATTTCATCCACTCTATCTAGCCTTGTTTGCTTTATGTTTATAATTATATTTGATCAGGGCAGGTTGTTTAACTCTACGACTATGACAAGCTAAGCTAGTCAATCTATAGGATACACTAAATAATTAATTTTTGAGTTTAGTTAATTATGAAAATGCATCTGTATTGCAGATTCAGCTAGGACTGGATTGTTTTCCAGTGATTGACCAGGTCGCTCAGTTTGTAGTGTCTGTATCAAGTTAATTTTTAAGATTGAATCTCGGTCAGGTCTGTTGCATTTGTAACATGAGAAAGAGAAATGCAATGACCAGGTCAGGGTTCAAACTCTGAACACTCCGAAATCTAAACAGACACTCTACCAATTGAGCTTTCTGGTTACACAGACAATGGCTCTTCTCCATGTCTTCATTCTGATCATTGTTAAATGACAAACATTTCAGTACTTGTACAAGAGGTTTTGATAATTCTCATAAGTTGTTTAATGTTAAAAAGATTATCAGCACTTAAACTAACATTTCCACCTGATTCCTTTTTCAAATAATGAGTTTCAGTGATTTTATATTTTAAGATTCTCCAGATTTTTTTTACTTCACAAAAAAGTACTGAAGCATCCTATTTTAGGTACCAAAATGTATATCCCTCAACCAACAGCAAATTCCATATGCAAGTATATTCAGAAGGCCTCAGGCTGAGGCTTTTCGGTCAATCACTATGTGTGCTGTGTCCCATATCAGTATAGCATATGTGTAATTCAGACATTTGTAACGAACCCTGTGGTTCAGTATAGAGACGACTAACAATATGTCATACTCGTGAATTTATCATGTCACTGTATAATAACAGTGCATACGCATTGCATGATAGCGAAGTTCGTCATGCAAGCCCCTTACGATATATACTCTGTATAAGGCATAACATCGGATTTTATAATAATAAAAATATTACGAAAATATTGATGGAGAGTCACAAGACGAACATAACAGGAAACGTCGCATCTACCCGAAAAGTGAAGCAAAAAATCCGACAGATGCTTTTTCTTTTTTCTCAGCGTCCATCAGCAAATGTTGAGCTTTCTCCTCGCTAAACGCCATGGTTTTCTTTAGTATATTGCCGAGGTTATTGCGAAGGATGTGTACGAGTGGACATTTGACACAACACACCACCTTATTTACTTCACATGAGTGTCTGGGTCACTTGTACACTTTGATTGGAGGAATTACTTTTAATTTATTATTTAAGCGTTCCAATAACCAAGATGGGTACCGTCACTTCCGGTTGTGTGGCATGACAAAAAGTTATTTTTGGCAACATACTCAAAATCAGAGTCAGAGTTTATCAAATGTAAAACGATATGTTTATATCCAGAGATTACATTTGTTACAAAACACAAGTATTCAAAAAATGTCTTAATATGCACTTATGATGTCGTTTGAAAGTTCTGCGATAGCTTAATTTTTGTTATTTCTGATTGTTAGTCTACAATAGGTCAGATGATGTTAAATATGCGTTCATATCGACATCATAGGGATAGCATATATATACGTGTCACCCTTGGATGCTGTAATGGTCATATTTGACTAAAAAGATCCCCATACATTCTTACTATTTACTGAGAGTTATGTCCCTATTGTGTTTGTCTCAGTAGGATTATTGTATGTAGTGAAGGAACTGAAAAGCTTGAAAATATAAAATACCGTTATACATTGAGGTCACAAAATTCCCGAAATGAAATCTCATAGGGCCTAGAACCTAGATGAACATAGAGCCACGGAATTAGATTAGATTATCTAAGTCCGTGATAGAGCCAATTAATTCAAAGTGAGTATTTTATCGGCATGGAGATATTTTTTTGCTGTTCAATAAAATGGTACCTGTATATTTCAGGAAAATATGAAATGTCCATCACATAGTGTAGAAGAAAATATTAGTGCTACATATTATGGCTAAATAACTGTCGACTGGATGATAACCTGAGTTTTAATTGTCCAATAGGTCTTTTGTGGCAAACACTTTATTTATAGCAAACTCTTGAAACCCATCATGGACAAATTCTTTGTATATGAAATTTGAAAATAAGATTTGATGGGTAAATCGCTATAAATTATAATCTTGCTAAACATATATATATCTTTTTAAAGGCCTTTGATCACTAGCCCTCCACCACAGTCCACTTGATTGCAGGCTAGGGTCGAGGCCTAATTGGGGCAGTCGCAAGGTACTGGTTGCAATACAGTGGTTCTTCCACAGGTACTCTGGTTTTCCTCCACCACCAAAACCTGGCTCATTAAATGGCCATAGCTGTAAGACATAAAGCACAAACAAACCAACTCTGGAATAAAACATACAACTACAAAATGTATAAATATTTAATGTATTTCTATGAGAAAACGCAGAATGTTCATCCAGGAAAATATATATAGCATAAAAATACTGTTAATATACTACAGAAAAATATACTCCCAAGAAAATGAATAAATTATTGCAAGGAAACAAAATATTACATCAAATACATATTTACAATATATTCCTTTTTTATTAAATTTGTATCAAAGATTTGATGATTTCCCCTTTCATCTTTCCTTGGAATGAATTTTTTTTAACAGGTATAATTGAATCAGACAATTGTTTTCTATCAAAGCAAATAATGATTTTGGACATTTTTCTGTAACACTAGACTATCCTTCTCTCAGCTCTGTTGTGGCATTGACAGGCAACATTATATTAAGCACATAATTTTCATAGAAAAATGGATTTTTTTGTTTAAAATTCAAATAGGATCTGAATGGTATTTCTGCAATTTAAATATTGATAATATTGGCATTTGAATATTAAGATGAAAAAGAGGCCAGATTTTACTATATTATTTTGTCCAGTTTTGTCAATGAGATTGTTTAAAGATATCTTATCACCACCATTGAGGTTAACAGGTTATGGTGGCAGTTGGAAAGCTTATCACCCAAGCTGGTAGCACTTGCAGGTTTCCCAACGGCAACATTACTGCCACCATGAAAGTCCGCATAGGGGTCGTGGAGGAGGGAGTGTGTGCTAATTTCATAATCCAATTATCATGGGAATAGCTGTGTTAGTTTTTGTTTTGACAGTGTGGTACAGAGGAATAGAACTTGGAGAATGTCATAAGTATGACGATTACACCACCAGTGTGTTGTGTTCTACACAGTGTGGAGCCCTGTGTATGGAAAATGAGGTAAGTGCTATTTATATTTTCCATATGACAATGAAAAAAAATAAAAAATATGTATTGTATATTTTCTTTTAAAAATATTACTTGAATTTAGTATCGTGTATAACAATTTTTTGCTTAAATGTAATTTTATTGACATATGCCACAAAAGAGCAATTAAAAAACATAGTTGATTTATTTATTTATGCAAGACATGTTTTTTGTTGGATGCTTTAAAAACTTGTCTGTATTTGCCACGTATGTGTGAAAACGGAAACAGATATTTTTAATCATATTTCGCGCGGTTGACTACAAGGAATGAGCGCGAAATGGTTTTCTCTAATGGTTTGCCCAGTAGGTGGCACACCTGTATTGGCATGACAGGCAAGCGCAGCTGGTGAGCTTGCAAGTCAGTTCAGGGCAACGCACTGGTCAGGACGGACGGTTTAATTTTTCATTTAATTTTCTGATACATACTATGTACATTGATTCTGATAGTAATTGACCAGGACGATGGAAGTTTTTGTGTAAATGTTATGAATTTGATAATTAAATGGCATCACTGGTGCAGGCCGGTGCGTTGTGAACAGCCTATGGGTGTTTGTTGTTGCCACCTGGGGGGTGGGTCATTGGAGAAGTTACTTTCTTCTGTTTCACATCAGTTTTACATTTACAAAAAATATATGTACATATGGCTTTGAAATTGTAGTTTCTTCTTTTTTTGACGGTTTTATGATATGACACTTATTTGTGTTCGGTTGGATTGGTATACATTTTTACTTAGCAGTTATGCAATTCTTTCTTATGGCAAAATACGGAATATGTAAAAAGAAATCCTTTTACATGAAGTTGATGGTCCTTTGATTGTTCAGTGTCCTTGTTAGGTCATTGTTGGGATTGGCATTGTTACACGACAACCTTCATTGACTTAATAGGCTAGCTTGTCCTATCCTGTGTTTACGTTGGTCCTGTAACAGATAAGACTGGTTTAGATCGATCCACCACCTGTTTGTTCCCATCCCAGTATTTAGATATTTATTTCTATCCAGAATCGGGATGTCATACCAGAGACGGTGATATCACCTCCCCCACACCTACTCTGTCAGCTATCAACATTTATAGAAACTAATAAATGGTTTAGTTAAGGTAGCAGTCTAGCAGAGAGCGGTTTCATACTACACCTAAAATCATGGATGATTTTTGAATACTTAGTTTTTGGGATGTTCTTGATTAGATAGTTGTTAAATTGATATCACATTGTGCATTATTTCATATCTTAACAGAGAGATCTAATTGTAATTTAAATGTTTACTGTAATTATTGTCTTATGTGAGAAAACTAACCTCCAGAAAATACGAGGAAAGGTAGCACATATTTGAACATTTTGTTAACAGATATAGAAAACCCAATAAAGTATACATTTGACTACATCACATGGCCATATGAGGAACGGAAATAGGCATTGGGGGATTTCCCTGCGAAATTCAGAAAGTACATGTACTAAATATATCAAGTTTAAATATAACATGTGGTATCATGGAGCGGAGAATTACATATATATTATATATATTGGGACAATGGAGTGTTAGATAGTAAAGACCTTGTCTGTTCATTTAACAATATTTTGCTCCCACATGATAACTTGCTTAAATGAAAGTTAATGCTTTGTTGTCACATTGGATACTTTATGGGACTCATATGTAGCGGATATACTTTATATTTTAAGACTCACTTTTAAATATATGTATTCAAGATGGTCACTGTAGTAAAAAAAAAAAGGGGCCAACTTTGTTGATGTGTAATTTCAGGATTCAAGGAGGCTGCTGTGGCCTCTGATTGGCTAATTTGGGGGGTTATTAGTATGCATGTGGTTAACAGTTTTAGTGGTTTTATAATTTATGTGAGTTCCACCCCTTTTACAAAAGTTAGCCAATATTTGTCTGGGGCATATCTTCTATATTATTTCACCTTGGGTAGCTAGATTAGTAATGCAAGTACATCTTGGGATTGCAAAATGTCAAGTACAAAAAGTAGGTCACTGTGGCCTATATGGTTTGACCTTTGAACTCATCTTTGAAAATGTTACTCTTGGGCATATCTACTTTATGCTATTTCACCTGATTTAACCAGATTTGGTATGCAAGTACATCTTAGATTGCGGAGTGTTAAGTACAGAATATAGGTCAGTGTGACCTAAAGTTTGACCTGTGATTTTAACCTTTGAGAAAGTTTGTCTAAAGCATATTTTTGATACTATTTCACCAGGAGTAATCAGATTTGTTATTCGAGTACATCTTTGGATGGCACTGTGTCAAGTACAAACATTAGGTTATTGTGGCCTAGCTTTGCTTTGATCTTTGACTTTTCCTTTGAAAAAGTTTGTTTGGGGTGTATCTTCTATACTATTTCACTTGATTGACTAGTTTTGGAATACAAATACATCTTAGGATGGCAAAGAGTCGCGTTAAAAAATGTCAGTTACTGTGACCTATAGTTTGACCTTTCACCTTTTCCTCAACCTTTAAAAAATTTGTCTGGCTTCTATACCTTTTCTCACCTGGAGTAACTAGATTTGATTTGCAAGTACATCTTAAGTGAAAAGTACAAAAAGTAGGTCACTGTGACCTATATCCCGAGATCTGGGTTAGACTTTAAATATTTTTTTCTTAGTTGTCCACAGGACTAGTTGAATAGATTATTTGTTAGTCCTATGTTAATGTAACTAGTCCTAAATTTCCTTAAGAAATCATCTCAAACATGAAACATAAAAAGTAATTGACTGTTAGTAAGGGTACTAGAATAACTAACTACTGCCATAAAAAATGGAAATTATTGATAATTATTATGCAATTTATATGTATTTTAAGCAGTTTTTTAAAAGGAATATTCATATGGTATAATCTATCTATCAGATGTTATTGGGATATCCATTTTTTACCAAAGGACCAGTTATTTTAGCTGATTCACTTGTTCATGCTTAAATCTACTAGTGTTAGTGTCAAACCCTGGGGTGGACTATGGATTGCCTTGCAATACTTTGCATTGTTCATTTAAAAATGTTATAAAAGAACTATTCTTGCTGTACTTGGAGAAGGCCAGGGGTATACATCTGCCATTATGGTGACATATTCAGTTACATGTAGAATTACCTTCTGGTATGTATTTGTATAATTAAAACAACTATTTTATTTTCAGTCCTACTGCGATACAACTTGTCATAACCCGTTTGGGTTATGGATGACAAATTGTGATGTAAGTATTATCTAGGTAATAATTTTATATACTTTCCTTTAAAGTGCAAAGTCTGGTCTTTAAAAGTATTGCATATACCCTCAGTGGTGTAGATAACAACTAAAGAAGCACAGCATTTCAGATATCCTTGTAGATCAATATCATCCTCCATGTATGCTAACTTTTGGAGACTATTGAGTATCCATGATATCTTTAGAGAATGACATAATTTTCATTAGATTATATGTAAACTAGTTTATATGCATGTCATTTGTATTATCAAGGGTTTCAACTACTGATAGAATTAATGAGATAAAATGTAGTAGATGCATTGATGGTATCTGAAGACTAAAGTGGAACATGCAGAAAATAATGTTCCTGATCAAGAAAAGCCCTTGTTATACATTGTCACATTTTGATTCATAGCAATCTTCCATATATTCACTGGCATGTTGATGAGAAGCTGATTTTCTTTCATTCCTTTTTTTCTTGTCCACAGGATCCTGGTTGTGCGGGGACATGTGCTGATCATGATCTAAGCAAATTCTTTAGTGAGTTACCCGGTATTATTTTCTTTTTTTAATTTCTCCACTACATGTCCACACATTGCTAAATATGGAATTCAAATGAAAATACTTTTTGTATGTTTTCCACTCCTGTGTTGAATGGTGGGTCAGACTAGAGTGCGGGTTGTCCAGGTAATTATCAGTTCATATTTCCTTTTATTATTGTTTTTATCTAATACCTTGCCATCTGACATCACAATTACCTAGGGTAACAGCTATTTTCACAAGAGAACTGAAGTGTTACATTGAATATATACTGCATGATTAATTAGTGGAGTGTGTCCAGGTGGTCAGGGTGGGCGGGAGCTTGTGTGTCAACATTTACTGTACCACTGTGCATTTACAAACTTCAATTTTAGATGTTTTATAAAGAATCTTGGTTACAAGTTCACTGTAGATACTGAATGCTGTCAGTCAATTTTATGGGAGTTATTGCCCATTGGTCACTGGTTTTAAGCCAAATTTACAGATATTCAGAATAAAAATATCTTGGATGAGTTTGACACTCAATACATTTTGACAGGAAATTGTTTCATCTCTAGGTAGCACATTTTCAATCAGATTGCAACTGAAATTGGAAAGATGTTTGAAACACAAGTATTTGTATTTTTATGGTATTTCAAAACTTGTTACCATTCAAAAGAATGTGTTTACTAATGCACTTCCCTAATTTGTTTGTAAAAAGTTATAAGATGCTCTTGCTCAAACTTAGACTTAAGCTTTGATGTGCACCTCAAAATAATTTATTCATATTGATTTATATAACATTTCTATGAGTTCATTTAAAAATCACATCATTTACCAAAAATACCTAACACATATAACATACCCTGTTGGTTGTATTTTGGTATTGTTGTTATGTCTTTTGTATGTTAATGAGATTGCTGTCTGTGTGAGTAATGTTTTCTTCCTTTTCTAGATCTGATCCTTTTACCGGAAATCCCAGTTCTCAACCAGTGGAAAGTTCATGATAACCAAGTCAAGTTGTCATGGCAACCAAGCAAGTCGCAAAGTCAGGTTTTATATGCAGTTCAGTACAAGAAAATTTACAGCCAGAATTGGACAAATGCAATTTATGAGGTACGCTGGCACATTTTGGGATGTATTAAGTGATACATTTTGGAATGTTTTTAGTGATACATTTTGGAATGTATTTAGTGATACATTTTGGGATGTATTTAGTGGCACATTTTAGGATGTATTTAGTTGCACATTTTGGGATGTATTTAGTGACACCTTTTGGGATGTATTTAGTGGTACATTTTGGGATGTATTTAGTGGCACATTTTGGGATGTATTTAGTGGCACATTTTGGGATGTATTTAGTGTAGGATAAATGAACCATTGGTGTGTCGTAATAGAACAAAATGAAGCAGATTAAGCTGGAGTCAAAACCAGTAACCTGGTAGTTCAGTGGTTAGAGGATCAAAAACTTTGTTGAAGGTGTGAGGAATGTAGCAGAACTGGACTGGTCGGATTATTTTAGACCAAGTAGCTTAATTGGTTTGAGCGACCATTTAGAGTTTTGAGACCCTATCCTAGACTGGTCATTGTCTTTTTTCTATTCTTTTACAATAACAACATAGAATGATATGTTTTTTTGTGAGTAGATTTGAGACATGAACACCCTCATATGATATTTCGTCTTTTCATATTGCAGAGTTATCTGCTCTAGTGAGCAGGTATTGATTGTTACGTCATTAGTTTGTGTGAGAAAATTACGTCATTTTCTCAAAAAGTTATGACGTTACTCTCACAAACAAATGATATAACAATCAATACCTGCTCACAAGAGCAGATAACTCTGCAATATAAAAAGACAGAATAGTACAAGAAGTATCCAGACACCCTCCTATAAAATACAATATGATATTTCAGTGTGTTCTTTAGATCTAGATGCTGTGCTGCATGATATAAGATGATATATATGAATGTATACTTCAGATTCAGACTCTCTCCTGTTCTATTGACATTGATGACGTGTGTGTGGACCATCACTTTCGTGTGATAGCAATCAACAGGCATGGATCGCGTGGGTTTTCAAACTACACATACATATCTGCTTCAGGTGAGAATTTCCTTTCCTAATGAATGTACTGTCTAAAATCGTACAAGGTTGTATCCCAATTCTTAGAAATGGCATATTGTCGGTGTTATGTGCCTGCTCTTTGTGTGGTTGTGCCTCCCTTCTGTTTGTTTGGAGCCTGTAACGGCTACCAGCCCCAGAGATTTTGTAAAGAATTTCCAAAGTGAATATTATCTAATGAGTAAAATATTACAGATGTAGTTTCTTCTTGTTACTGTAACAGGAGAAAGATCGACCCAGTGCAGTTCATTTTTCCTTCACTTGATGCCATTATTAGGTGAAGCACGATACAACAAATATTTTTAGAAATGCCACTTACCTTCCATCAGTGTGTTAAAAGTAGTGGTAGGCCAACAGAACCAGGCTAGAATTAAGTCTTACTTCTGACACTGCTTGCATTTAGAAAATATTGCAACTGATTAAAGCATCAAAAACAATGTATCTTCTTTTTTCCGCTATCTTTTCTTTTAAAAATGCTGGATTTTCTGAAGTCCCTTTGGAAAACTATAAAACACCTCCTCTGGAAAACGATAAAACATCTGTAAGAAAACTTTAGAAAAGAAATTGTGTTCCCATCCTGTTTGCAACATGTAATTTTATAACTTCTGTTACCAGCATAAATTATCATTATGTGCTGTGAAGATGTAGATACATTTGACTATATTGTACACATGCATAGATATGTTTGCAGGTGCACTGTACGTATGTATTCTCACACTTTCACACATACATACTTTATGTCATTTGTAATCATCAAAATTGTTTTTCTTTGAAAACAAAACCCCAACCTCTGCTGTATAATGGTATATAAGGTGTGTGAACTACAAGTGCAGTAAGTATTATGTTGATACCACAATAAATTTGTATGAAACATACCACTGACTTCGCTCTTCCACAGCATTTAATCTTGCTGCTGTTTCCAACGTGACCTTTGTTGGCCGAGGAATATACTACTACCCAGGCACACATGAATTTATGGCAGTCATACAATGGGATCGCCTACCTGGTAAGAGGTTAAGGTCTTATACAGCAGCTTGAAGTCTTACTGAAGGATGACCTTCCTTGTAGGAGGTCAAGGTCTTGTTCAACTTGAAGTCATACTGAAGGATGACTTTCCTTGTAGGAGGTCAAGGTCTTATTCAACTTGAAGTCATACTGAAGGATGACCTTCCTTGTAGGAGGTCAAGGTCTTGTTCAACTTGAAGTCATACTGTAGGATGACTTTCCTTGTAAGTGGTTAAGGTCTTGTAGTCATACTATAAGATGACCTTCATTGCATAAGGTCAATGTCTCTTATCATTTGAAGTCGTACTGTAGGGTGACCTTCATTGTTAGAGGTCAAGGTCATGTATGATTTGTAGTCATACCGTAGGGTTACCTTATTATATATTTAACATCCTACCATGTACGCTAGGTAGCAATATTATTTACTGATCAACAGCCATGTAATGAACAACAGATCATACATGTACCCCAATAATGCAAGCAAGGGAAACACAAGTACAGTTTCAAAATCTACTCTCCTATCTACATCACAACACCTTACATAGGGAATTGTGCATTTTGTTATATATGACATGGTAGAATAGCTATACTTAATATATGTTTATGTGTTCTGCAGTAATATAGGCACATCTGCTGATCACTTCTGAAATATCATCTATGTACCTTATCTGACTGTAATTTCTGTTAAGATGCATAATGTAGGATGGACTAACAGAGTAATTTAATGTAACTAAATATTTGTTTGAGGGTGGGGGAGGATGGGACATGCTGAGTACCATGCTATAACTGAATATGTGGGTTTTTCCTCGGGGAGGGATGGGTTGGGGGAGGTACACCTCAGTAACATGCTGTAACTAAGTATGTGTTTTGGGTGTAAGATGGGACACTTAGAGTTACATGCTTTGTATATGTGTTTGGGAAGGATTGGACACTCAGAATATAGCATGCTGTAACTGACTGTCTGTTTGACTATAGGATGGGACACACCAAGTGACATGGTGGACTACCAATGGAATGAGACACCTTCAATGTTCTGCAGTAAGAAACTCACCAACATCATGCCCATCTTTGAGAGAGGTTCAAATACAGTAAGTACAACATACACCTAACAAGGATGGACTTACACACAGATGGAAATACTTTTCTGATCAGATAGTGAACAGTGAAATGTTATTAACAAAAAAAATATTCAATGATGCATTTGACTTTGCAACTTCACTGGAACAAAGTATTTGTGGGTGAATCTTCTAAAGAATCAAATGGCCTAGGTTCATGATAATTGGCATTAAGCTTGCTAGGTTTAATGAATATCAAGTTCTTTTAAGAGAAATAACCTTGATCCACCTTCAAGGTCACCTAGTTGAAAAGCATTACAAAAATCAAACAACTCCTTTTCAAGAACTGCAGTTTTTTGAAGTACTGAAAACAAAACGTTTTTCCAGCAAAGTTGTAAAGTCAAAATACATAATTAAATCCTTTTCTAGATCAAACGACATTTCACCGTTCTCTATCTGATATCCTGTAGCTATGTGATGTGAAAGGCTATCAAGCTTTTCAATCAAATACTTTGACCCCACATTCCAGGACATGAGCCAGTGATGATAAAACCTTTAAAGTACTACTCATATTGAACCATGTGGCATAAAGGAATGATATTTAGCCTGTAGCTTGCTAAAGTTAAGAGCTTATTAGGTTCATTTGAATAAGTTATGGATATAAGCCGAAAACAGTCTGATAAGTGAGAAAAAGGACAACTCATTATTACCAAAATTTCATGTTTTTACTTCAACAGATGGGAACAGGGGATATTGATGACTATGCCTTCTTGATTGACGTAGTGGTAGATTTTGTCCTGCTACTTTGTATATTACAGTTTAATGCTATCTTATTTTACAGTCCTCTGCCGCTTATCGTAGAGTTTTGATGCACATCCACGCTGATGCCTTTGGCTGTCTTTACCAAGGGCAGGTTTGTCTTTTTGTGATTTATCACCCATATGCACTGGTTCTGCCAAATGCATAAGTTTAGAGTTATATATTGTTCTGGCTCTAGTAAAATAATAGCAGACTCAGTGTGTAGTAAATTGTATATACAATTACATGTTTATTGCTACATGGCTATACTTGGTGCCTTATGATACATTGTCAGAGTATAGGGTCCCTGTGCAATATCCATGATCAGGGCCTAGGTTGACAGTGCCTTACAGTGACAGCGTACAGGGTATATTCATGTGTCATATCCATGATCAGGGCCTAGGTTGAGAGTGCCTTACAGTGACAGCGTACAGGGACTATATTATATTCATGTGTCATATCCATGATCAGGGCCTAGGTTGACAGTGCCTTACAGTGACAGCGTACAGGGACTGTATATACCTACTGTATAGGTCCTAGTACATGTACTGCCGTAATGGGCATTACATGTTTACTAATGATTTGATACTGAAAAATGCTTTCAACATGTTTTAATAAACTAATTATTTGAATGAATGGAAAAAGTTAATTTATGTTTACCAAGGTACATAAACTGAATACAGTACCGTGTTTGTGTATTAAATCTTCAATGTGTATTTAGTTTATTTATTTAGATATGTTCAGGGTTTTATGAGTAAACTTTGGCTGTGATTCATTATGCGATAATAATGATGAACGGATTATTTTTTCTCTAGGTTCGTGCTGTAACCAAATGTGGATTACAAGGACCATGGACAAATTTTACATTGGATCTCAGAGGTACTAGTATTCCAACACCTGTCAACAGACTAAACACTTGGTGTAAACAACTATCGTTTTAGAAGATAATTGCTAATTTTTTTAAAGCATTAGCTTAGGGTTGAACTCTTATTTTGAGTGGAATACTTTGTTATTTTTTTCGAAAGCATTATAACAGTAAAACTGATCAACAAAATTAACCATATGTTCAAGTGTGTACTGTCTTTAGCTTTGTTTTACAATATTTTTTTCAGATTGTCATAATATATTCAACTTTCCGTGTGTAGCTGCAACATGTAAGTTTTCATTGATGACTTGTCACACATTTACTAATACATTGTCAGACTCATTAAACGTACATTGTTTGCGTGACAATGGGACCAGTTGGTGTTGAAATGTTGAAAATAAAGGCTACATGTTTAACACATACATTGTTTGCGTATAAAATAAAGGCTACATGTTTAACACATACTTTGTTTGTGTATAAAATAAATGCTACATGTTTAACACATGCATTGTTTGTGTATAAAATAAAGGCTACATGTTTAACACATACATTGTTTGTGGATAAAATAAAGGCTACATGTTTAACACATACTTTGTTTGTGTATAAAATAAAGGCTACATGTTTTACACATGCATTGTTTGTGTATAAAATAAAGGCTACATGTTTAGCACATACATTGTTTGTGTATAAAATAAAGGCTACATGTTTAACACATACTTTGTTTGTGTATAAAATAAAGGCTACATGTTTAACACATGCATTGTTTGTGTATAAAATAAAGGCTACATGTTTAACACATACAGTGTTGGTGTATAAAATAAAACTTTGATATCACATATTTCCAAACTGATGAACATCACCTTTGTCTGAAAATTTCATGCTTTTAGCAAAATGTCTGGAATAGCCAAAAAAAAAATTATGACCGGCAAGCATCTTGTAAACGACCAGTGATAGATATAGACATCGTTAATAGACAGAAAACGATTCTATTTTTGGATATTTTATGCAAATTATGAAATTATGTTCCTAGTCTGACACTCTACCACTGAGCTAAAGGGGAATTCTCTCTAGCTCGAAGCTAGAAGGCGACCTTAATCCTATGTGCAATTAAAACCTGCCACACAGGCCCCAATCCAAACAGTACTTTTATTTTAACGTTGTATTATATAAAACCGCTTGTAAAATTTCTAAAAATCTATAGAATTGCCTACATATTGAACTGATTAGGACCCGTTTCCTTGGTTTTGATCTTATTATGTTTCAGAACTAAATGAAAGAAAAATAAAATTCTTTTATTAGAAAGATACATTAAATTTAAATAAATATATCAAACTGTAAACTAAAACAAAATGTGCAATGCTTATTGATCCCATAACTTGGGGAGAAAAATCAGTCATATTAAAGGGTCATCACAGTGAAGTGTATATTTATTTTGTCTTTTTTTTTCAAATACTACATAAGCATATCAAGTAAGTCTCCGTATGGAAAATAATGATCGGATTTGGCTGATATATATTCTTAAAAATGAATAATTTTAAGATAATAATCATTGCGATTTCTACCTGTCTGACCAACGTTTTGTTCAGGGATATCCCTCTTCTAGCGCATGCGCATAGCACACCATTTCTTTGTAAACAAAATGACTGTCCGTGTGAAGTAAGCGAAAGAAAATCGTTGTACAGCGTCAGCTACAAAGCGGAAAATTGCCAAATGGTCAAAAGATAGCGCAAAGAGTATGTTACGGAATCATTATTTTGTTATGTTAATGGGCATGTATCGGTGAGAGTTTACTTTGTATTTCTATATACAGTAGTTTATGTGAAAGTAAGGGATAAGTTACTGGTTAGTTTGTTTTTTTGATATGAGGCCCTCCAACTGTTGTGTTGGCCACGGCGTATTCTGTTCTCTCCTCTGTCGGTACTCGGGGTCAAATGAAATACGTGCGCTATTAGATTACATAATTTATAATATTCAGTAAAATGGTATGATTTAATTATATTGCTGAACTAAACGTTGTTTTTTTTGTATCTACATGCAAGATTTAAATTAATACTAATATTAATACCCAGCCTCCTCTGCCTTGAAGAGCTATATTTTTTTTAAGGAATGTATGTGTTGTATGCACTACCACTTATGTTACCTCGCTATCCCCTTATTCATAGTCCATTCTAATCGTCCAGTTTGACCACTTGAATTGTTTGGGAAAGCCCTGTTAAAAATAGCGCTAATAACGTCACCTAACGGTTTTGAAACGAGGCAGGAAACATATTTCCAGAAGTTTTTTTCAAAGTAAATTTGTTACGAGATGAAATAACATCTTGTGTGAGACTACTCCAGATATCAATTATTCCTTTAGTAAAGTAATGGTTTTTAGTTTTGCACCTCACTAAATTTGGATCGCTTTGACGCTTGAATCGCAAGGAAAGTGAATCATTTTGATGATGCAGCTGTAAACCAAGAGAGAGGTCTATTCAAACGAATTGATTCATTTAAAAGCAGACCAAAACAATACGGAATTGGGATTTTTTTTTGAGGAGCGGTAAAAAAAGTTTTTTTTTTTCGAGACTTCAGTTTTTAAGAGTGGTAATTCCCGAAGAACTATTTTTCAAATTGGTGGGGCCTTAATCATGAAATTTTAAGTCACCTGAGCTGAAGAGTTTGTCTCGGCTATTGCCATCCATCTTCATTAATTGTCATGTACTGTCTGTAAAAATGTCACATTTTTAACTTAGAGTCACTATATTTCACCTATAGGTTACTTGGGGTGGATCGCTACCAAGTTTGTTCAAATTAATGATCTTGAACCACTTCAAGATCACAAAGTATGAAATAAGGTAATAATTCAATTGACTTCTTCTAAAGATCCCTTATGCCTAGAGTAACAATGTTTGGGCTGTACGTAACTTGCTAGTGTTTGTAAGATTAACCAAATTATTTTGACCCGAGTGTCTTAATAACCATAATGCAAAGAGTAATGCTATTCATCCTATAGTTCTTTTGGATAAAGGACTATCAAACTTGTTCGAATAAAGGAACTAGACCAATGTGTCATCCAGTTTATCTAGTCATTTATGCCTTGTTTACTATTAAAGATATGGAAATAAGCAAAACATCTTAACAGTATTTAATCTGAAATTACACATAAATTAGGGCATATGATATTGTTGTGGAACTGGACTGGGTTTGGATTAATCAACTGAGGCGACCAATCGTAAATTGTTTCATGGACTGGATGAATGCTTGGCGAGGGGATACCCGAACCTTGGCTGTAAATAGTGATTTACAGTAAAGATAAAGATTTAGATTAGGGAGGGAGGAATTTAGTGGAACTGGACTGGGTTGATCTTCGCTGACTAGGTTCTCAGTTGGTAGAGTATTTGTCTAGAGTTCAGAGGTTCCGGGTTCAAATCCTGGTCTCGCCATGCTTTTTCCGCTCCTAGTACAATATCATTAAAAACATGTAATATTATCCGATTATGATAACCCGGTAATATGGGGTTTTATCTGCAACACATCTTTCTAGAAACAAAAACGAAATCTAGATACACTGTTTTATACATTGGCATTGTGTTTGACAGTTTCTTCCCCTGGTAACGTGGAGAATGTGTCGTTGTGTGTGGAGTATGGGGGGGTGAACTCCTCCATGCTGATTCGCCTCCAGTGGGATGCTCCTACATATCTTGGCAGTATGGGAGTAATAGAAAGCTACATTATCAGGTGGGGCCCAGTTGTACTTCAGAACTTTCCCGAGCCTCCAATCTTCACCGACCAGGTCCCTAGGAGTGTCAGCGTTAAAGCTGTAAGTCTTCACTTGTACCATTGTTATATCTGGTTATATAAATATGTATGATGAAAGGTGCAATACCATTAAGCACCAGTGAGTAATGATGTTTCATCTGTCTGAGTGGTCCTCATACCATGTACGGTCAAACCTGTCTTACTAACCACCTGGCTATAATGAATATAGGAATACCCTGTCTACTCAGACCATTTATAAGAGGTTTCACAGCACTTTAATTATACAGACAACAGATTGCTTTTATAGATGAAACTGTGTTTATTATTGACAAGGATTTTCAGAGAACACGGTAAGTGTACCAGTTCATGAATAGACATAAATGGGTTTTTAAATGTTGGCACCATATTTCATATCCGCAGATAAATATTGTCAGGCGCCTTCTGATTGGCCAGTTTGACAACGAATTAAAAAAATTCTCGATGGGAAATAAGACAGATACCCACAGACTCAGATGGAAGTTAGGAAAATCTGATCATCAGTTGTATCATAAATAATTGCTTAATTTCTGGAAATTTGTCAACACTAGAATATATAATATGCTAAAGTTGCTTTAGTAGGTCTAATGTGCTTATTTTGCTTTTGTTATTTGTTATATTGAATTAATATGCTTCATATTGGGTCTGCATTAAGGATCCATGTACCACTGCCAAAAATTGTTACGATGCACCGGAAGCTTATTTCCTGGCTTGACCTTAGCTTAACTTTGTTTAGAAGAAATCCATACCTTACAGAACTTTTATGAAACACAATAAAGGACAAAAATTAAACAAACAAAAAAGAATGTAAACAGTGTTCTGAGTTAATAATGCAAAGAGCCTGCCAGACCAGGAATCAAACCCTGGACCTCCTATAATTTGATGTTTTTACTGTTTCTCTAATCTATCAATCTGTCAACGCTAATACCCTGACCCAGCCGTACCATAGGTATATCCAAACTAAAATTAAGGGGAGATAACCATACAAAAAACAAGGGTGGAATTATCTAGTGATTTGCCTGCAGTTGGACAGGGATCCTTAATTAAAATTTCACTTGGTATCTCAAAGTTAAAACTATCACCTATAGAAAATGAACATGTTCTGTAAATCCTCTAGGACATTCGTGAGGTGGATGTACCTGTCGGCTATGATGATATGTCTGCACTGTATGGATTCCAGGTAAGACCTGTTATCTTATGTCAATCTCTGGTAAAGCATGTTCATAGACAAATCGAGGGTTCATTGCCAGAAGGTGCTATCTGGATTTTTTCACTTTTCGAGATAATTGAGATTTAAGGTTTTGAATATCTATATTTCAATCATGCTTTACATGAGGGATTTATTATTTGGTAATATTAATGGCCTATATAAGTACTTTTTACTGTACAGTACTTTAGGCCATATCTGTCTTTAAAAGTGCCATATTTGGTCAGAATGCTCGATAGCTCCTTTTGGCCGGCAGAATTTACCTCAATAATAACGAGCAAAAAGGTANGGCATCCATCAAGAATGATTGATTTGTATGATATCAGTGATATTGCATGAACATTGTCAAAATCTGCTGTGCATTCCCATATTTTCTGAAATCAGGAAAATCTAGTAGTACATTGTATTGTCAATAACAACAGAAGTGTAATTAAAAAAATTAAAAAAATTCACAGAATGCATTTTTAGATCACAAAGTTCAAGTGACCTATTCTGATCGCTTTCTGTCCGTCGTCGTCCGTCGTGTGTACACTTTTTACATTTTCGACTTCTTCTCGAGAACCAGTGGATGGAATATTTGGTAGATGAGGCTACAAACTTGTAAAATTGGGATTCCTACCCCAACCACTGGGCCCAGGGCGGGGCCCCAAAGGGAAAATTAACCAATTTTTCAAAAATCTTCTCCAGACTCCGAGGTACTGCAGTCAATTGCATGGATGGAAAGATTATTGAGGGCTATATTTAAATTGTAAATTTCAAGACCCCCGGGCCATCTGTTCTCCCTTGGGGAGGGGGTAACATTTACTATAGTTTATATAGAAAAATTACACTTTTGGGTATATTTTATCCATTTCAGCAGAAAATTATTCCTACCCCATCCCAACGGGCTAGGGCTTAGGCCCCAAATAAGACTTTACCAATATTTTTAATATTCTTATCCTTTGATGACATGACAAGTATTGTATTTCACTTAGTTTACATTTACATGTTGATTTCAACATCACATCTCAACAATGAAATTGAGCCACCAGTACCTTTCATATAACTCAGGTGATCACTTAGGCCCTTGGGCCTCTTGTTTAACTTTAGAATAACTCTTGCTGACATATTTTACCATTGCAATACTTTGTTGTAGGTCGTGCCCATCGCACCCCAGCAGCGTATCAGGGACAATGGATGGGGATTGTTTCAGGTCTATACAGTACAAATCAGCTCCGACAGTAACATCTCACCCTCAGGTATATTACACTACTGCTATAACCAGTATATATATATATCTCCCACCCTCCGGTATATTACTCTACTGCTATTACCAGTATATATATATCTCCCACCCTCAGGTATATTACACTACTGCTATTAACAGTGTATATATATATATATATATATCCCACCCTCAGATACTCCTAGCTACTCTCAGTATATACCTCCCACCCTCAAGTACTGCTGGCTAGTCTCAGTATATACCTCCCACCCTCAGGTACTGTTGGCTACTCAGTTGATACATCTCACCCTCAGGTATCATTCTACTGCTATTACCAGTATATATATATATATATATCCCACCCTCAGATACTCATAGCTACTCTCAGTATATACCTCCCACCCTCAAGTATTGCTGGCTGCTCTCAGTATATACCTCTCACCCTCAGGTACCACTCTGCTGCTGGCTACTCTCAGTATATACCTCTCACCCTCAGGTACCACTCTACTGCTGGTTATTCTCAGTATATATCTCCCACCCATATGAACAGCTGGCTACTCTCAATATATACCTCTCACCCTCAGGTACCACTCTGCTGCTGGCTACTCTCATTATTTACCTCTCACCCTCAGGTACCACTCTACTGCCTTGCTACTCTCAGTATATATCTCCCACCCACATGAACTGCTGGCTACTCTCAGTATATACCTCTAACTCTCATGTACCACTCTGCTGCTGGCTTCTCTCATTATATACCTCTCACCCTCAGGTACCACTCTACTGCCTTGCTACTCTCAGTATATACCTCTCCCCCTCAGGTACCACTCTACTGCCTTGCTAGTCTCAGTATATACCTCTAACCCTCATGTACCTCTCTGCTGCTGGCTTCTCTCATTATATTCCTCTCACCCTCAGGTAACACTCTGCTGCTGGCTACTCTCATTATTTACCTCTCCCCCTCAGGTACCCCTCTACTGTCTTGCTACTCTCAGTATATTCCTCTAACCCTCATGTTCCACTCTGCTGCTGGCTTCTCTCATTATTTACCTCTCACCCGCAGTTACCACTCTACTGCCTTGCTACTCTCAGTATATACCTCTCACCCACAAATACTGCTGGCTACTCTCAGTATATACATTTCACCTTCATGTACCACTTGTTGCTGGCTACTCTCAGTATATATCTCCAATCCCCAGGTATCACTCTGCTGCTGGCTGCTCTCAGTATATACTCCCACCCTCAGGTACCACTCTACTGCCTTGCTACTCTCAGTATATACCTATCACCTTCATGTACCACTTGTTGCTGGCTACTCCCAGAATATATCTCCAATCCCCAGGGATCACTCTGCTGCTGGGTGCTCTCAGTATATACCTCCCACCCTCAGGTACCACTCTACTGCCTTGATACTCTCAGTATATATCTCCCACCCACAAGTACTGCTGGCTACTCTCAGTATATATCTCCAACCATTACATGAAGGTACTGCTGCCTTCTCTCAATATATCTGTCTCCCTCAGGTATCACTCTGCTGATAGCTTCTTTCAGTATTTACCTCTCAGCCTCAGGTACCACTCTGCTGATTGCTTCTCTTAGTATATGCCTATTTTAAAGATGAGCACACAAAATACTCAGTGCCAAATGTCCTTGTATGATAGTTTTCATCCATCATTTACTTTTCTTAGGCTTAGTGTAATATGATTAGGCCAGATCTTTAGATTCTTGTTGTAAAATGCTATCGAGTTTTTTCAAACAAATGGTTTTGACTCTTTCTCAAGCTTACATTGTTTAAATGGACTCTCAGACGGTTTTAACTGTGTGTTGTATTCTGTACAGGGACAGTCCTCTTGGATGAAGCAGGGGTCAGAGTGGTTCAGATCCCCAATGCCCTCAGTGTAGACATGATGTGGCAGCCGCGCACCATGCTGCAGTCGCCATCATCGAGTAGCGCTTGTAGGGAACACTACTCAATACAGCTGGGGCGTATCATACGGGACGAGGAGTCACGCGCACACCTCACTGATACAACCGTCCAGTATGTAGAGGGGGTAAGTACACTCACATCTTACTCAAAGGGACTTTATTGTATACCCATCTATTTGTTAACTATAGTGTACAACTTAGGTCTATTTGTTTTTTTGATAAATATACATTAATATGTATCATAATTAGACAGTGTGAAACATATCAACTTTTAGACGGTGCGTCACAAACTAAGTTTTAGAAGTGTGTGACGTACTATCTTTTAGATGGTGTGTGACGTACTAAATTTTAGATGGTGTGTAGCATACCTTTAAGACTGTCTTTTGAAGGTCTCTTTAGAGGTCACAGATTGAAGATCAATTGACTTTTCTCAATTTTACCGATGATTATATTTAAAATGTTAAGAAACATTTGCATTGACTTTCAGAGTAAGACAAGAAAAAAATGGCGGGAACTTGGACATATGTAGAGCCCATGGTCAGTGTGTCACAACAGTTGTTTGTGGAGGCAAATTTTATCTAAAGTTAAATACACAGTCTTTATTTCCCTGTACACTCTTGGTAATGGGTATTTTGGAAATAAATGTTTTGTTTGACTCTAATTAGCCGTTTTGTTCTGGCTTTCTAGTTTCACTTACAAGCTGCCTGTTGTGACACACTGATGCAGGACTTGGGGAGTGGGGGTAGTGTTATATAATCTTGGTGAAATGTTTATTTGATGAGTAGAAATGTGCTATATTACTGGCAGCTTGTAAAGTGTTACACCATATTTACATTATTATTAAAGGATTTGACACAATTATGTACATTACTGTGTACACAATATCCTAAAAAAGGACCTTGTATTACTGAACACAACATCCTCAACAAAGACCATGTATTACTGAACACACAACATCCTCAACAAAGACCATGTATTACTGAACACAACATCCTCAACAAAGACCTTGTATTACTGAACACACAACTTCCTCAACAAAGACCATGTATTACTGAACACACAACATCCTCAACAAAGGCCATGTATTACTGAACACACAACATCCTCAAAAAAGACCATGTATTACAGAACACAACATCCTCAACAAAGACCATGTTTTACTGAACACACAACATCCTCAACAAAGGCCATGTATTACTGAACACACAACATCCTCAAAAAAGACCATGTATTACTGAACACAACATCCTCAACAAAGCCCATGTATTACTGAACACACAACATCCTCAAAAAAGACAATGTATTACTGAATACAACATCCTCAACAAAGACCATGTATTACTGTACCCAACATCCTCAACAAAGACCATGTATTACTGAACACACAACATCCTCAAAAAAGACAATGTATTACTGAACACAACATCCTCAACAAAGACCATGTATTACTGAACACACAACATCCTCAACAAAGACCATGTATTACTGAACACACAGCATCCTCAACAAATACCATTTTTGTCTCGCCTCAACGAAGTAGCTGTGTTGCTTTTCCGACAACAGCGTCAACATTAAGTTTTTGCGTTTAAGTTAGTTTCTCTGAAACTATAAGTGATAGACCTACCAAAACAAGACCATAGTTGCATCTTAGGTAGTATATTTGCATGCATAAAAGGCTGGATGCCGCCTACATTTCATGGTCCATTGACTTTGTCAGCATCTCCATCAACATTAAGTTTTTTGCGTTGAAGTTAGTTTCTCTGATAAGTGCATTGATGGTCAAAGCGGGGCACAGGCGAGACATATCAATCCAAATGGCTTGTTTATATAACTGAACACACGTCATCCTCAACAATTACCGTGTGTTAATGAATAGAAAACATCTTCTACAATTAATCTGTATTGCTGTAAACACAACATCCTCAACAATGACTGTTTAAATGAACTGAAAACATCCTCAACAATGACCAATTAAGGTAAATGCTTAGTGAAAGTCCTACATCTCACTAAACACAATGTTGTTCCTGGGGCCATGCTCCTCAACTTACTTCCATCATGACTTTTCAGAGGAAGAAGAATTAGTTTAGGGGGGAAAAAACATTTTAACTGTGAAAAATAAAAAATGAAACATTTCCTTACCTAATAACAATGGAACAACCAAATTACTATTGTTTTGCTTAATCAGGCACATTAATTCTACAGGTGCTTTAATCTATTGGTACCTCTCCCTAGAAAAATCTTGGACTTGAGCAAGGCTACTACCAGTACAACTAGCTGTAGCCTTGTTTATATCATGTGTTTTGCATAGATATTGGGTGAACAAATAATTAAAGCATGTATCTCATATTTCCCAATGTGGATTGAAAGCTAATGAAAAATAAGTTATCATGACAGTTAGGTGAATCAAAGTACGAGTTCCTCAATAAATACAGTTCATGAGGATAGATCTGGAAAAGGCTTCAGTGTAAGCAGCAGTCCTTTTGAATAGAACAAAAGGTTAGATTCAATGAGCATTACTCTGACACAAGAATGTGTGCACAGAAGACCAATAGTCTTTTTTTCTTAGCGATTGAAGAAGTTGAACAAATACATTCTATTGGATGCAATGGTTATATCATTCTCAGCATGACCTGGTGTTAGACCTCCAGTATGTGGGAGCAGAGTACGGATTTAGGGTAAGGTCTTTACATCTCTTATTATGAAAAAAATCATTTACTGTTCTAGTTCAATACCATAACAGCTTCTGCTGTTTGCTGTTTTATCCACATTACCTTATTTGTCATCTCGTGCATAATCATAGCCTCTTTGTCAACTTAATATGTATATTCATAGCTCCTTCGTCACCTTATGTATATTCATAGCCCCTTTGCCACCTTTAGAATACTCAACAGTGGAAACATTTTGCTGTGTAGAAATCCTCACATTTTAACATTGAGCAAAATAGCACGAAAATATCCACAAATATTTGTGTATGAATGTAAAGAATAGATAGATTTCAGAACCATGCATTGTCAAGGCAAACATTTCCTCACTGCGATCAGTTTAAAAAAGTCACAACATGAACATTTTCACAGAAGTGAAGTGTAAATTGTTTATCAGAAGACCTTTCATGAAAGATCATTGGTTATGATAAGAATATTCAATTTTGGTAAATTTATTTGAAATATGTGTAAACAATGACATGAAATGTCTTGGTATCCATCTTACATGTGATTAAAATACTTTTTACAACAAAGGGGTCCTTGCTTCTCAACCAAGTGGTTTCTTTCCCAGATTGTATGGGTTTTGCGATGTAAACAGGGCTCTAGCTGACTCAGGTCCACTTGAGACTTTAAACAGTTTTTATATATACATTGTACTTAACAATTTTAGTTTTAATTAACTTAACAGTAATCTGTTAATCTGCTTTGTAACTATTGTAACTATAGCATTTTAGTTGTGTGTTAACAACAAAAAGCAAAATGCAATTATAACGAAATAACTTTTCAAATAAGAATCACAGTATAGCTACAATTAAAGACATTTTTTATGTCTTTTTGTATATGAAGTATAGATACTAAGATGGCTTTTTTTAGATACGAAGTGTTGATGTGAATGAAACTGTGTCTGATGAAGTCTGGAATAAAACTGCCCTTCACATTTTTACGTTGGTGGGAGACCACTCCAGTACAGATACAGGTAGGTGGATTATATGTACTATATAATGTATATATAATTTCTAACATTTAGTAGCATGTCAATTTGTTAGCTTACCTAAATTTATTTCCTGTTTATAAGAACGCATCAAGGAAATGCACATTTTTAAAGAAACTGTGCTTTATGTATTTAAGCCTTTAACAAAATTATCTTATTCACAGTACGAGATCTGCATGAGGATATCATTGATGGAAATAGTAATAGTATTCTATAAATAAACTCCTATATGACCATTACCCTACCTGATTGGCATTGATAATCAAATCTCAACTGCATAGAAAGAATAAGTAACATTTACTAATGATAGATATTTTTAGCTCACCTGGCCCGAAGGGCCAAGTGAGCTTATGGCATGGTGCGTCGTCCGGCTTCCATCTTTCGGCGTCCGGCTTCCGGCATCAATATTTTAATTTAAACAACTTCTTCTCAATAACCAAAAGGACCAGGGTACTGATATTGGGCCTGTAGCATGCTGGGATGAAGGGCTACCAAGTTTGTTCAAATGAATGACCTTGACCCACTTTCAAGGTCACAGGGGTCAAATGTCTTAAAATCTTCAAACAACTTCTTCTCAATAACCGCAAGGTTCAGGGTACTGATATTGGGCCTGTAGCATGCTGGGATGAAGGGCTACCAAGTTTGTTCAAATGAATGACCTTTACCCACTTTCAAGGTTACAGGGGTCAAATGTCATAAAATCTTCAAACAATTTCTTCTCACTAACCGAAAAGCCCAGGGAACTGAAATTATACCTTTAGCATGCTGGGATGAAGGACTACAAAGTTTGTCCAAATGAAAAACCTTGACCAATTTTCAAGGTCACAGGGATCAAATATGTTTAAATCTTCGAATGACTTCTATTCAATAACCAAAAGGCCCAGGGTATTGATATAAGGCATGTAGCATGCTGGGATGAAGGGCTACCAAGTTTGTTCAAATTAATGACCTTGACCCACTTTCAAGGTGACAGGGGTCAAATGTCTTAAAATCTTCAAACAATTTCTTCTCACTAACCGAAAAGCCCAGGGTACTGAAATTAAACCTTTAGCATGCTGGGATGAAGGACTATAATGTTTTTCCAAATGAATGACCTTGACCCATTTTCAAGGTCACAGGGATCAAATATGTTTAAATCTTCATACGACTTCTTCTCAATAACCAAAAGGCCCAGGGTACTGATATTGGACCTGTAGCATGCTGGGATGAAGGGCTACCAAGTTTGTTCAAATGAATGACCTTGACCAACTTTCAAGGTGACAGAGGTCAAATGTCATAAAATTTTCAAAAAACTTCTTTTCAATAACCAAAAGGACCAGGGTACTGAAATTGGGCCTGCAGCATGCTTAGATGAAGGGCTACCATGTTTGTTCAAATGAATGACCTTGACCTACTTTCAACCTAATGACCTTGTTCGACAGGTCACAGGTGTCATATGGTTAAATCTTTTAATAGGTTTTTATGAATCAAACACTGATATTATACCTGTAGCTGTATTTTAGTCCACTTTTAAAATTACAAGTGTGAGATTAATACATCTGTACCAGGTGAGCGATGCAGGCCGATTGGGCCTCTTGTTTGTTTAAAGGATGTATGTTACCTTATTGTGACTGTTATCTCCTTTCCTAGAGAATTCCTTACAAAGAAAACTAAAAAATATTATAATGTATGCCGATGGGAAATATATCAACTAATTACAAAGCCACCAATGCAGATCATACAAGAAACGAGTAAGCGAATACACCTGTCGAGCCATCTCAGTGGCAGTGATACAGGTAAAAATGTTACATGTGTAATGCATGTGTTTTACTTTCACTTAGTCTAGTTTGCTTAGTGTTTTGTTGTCATATATCCCATGGAAATACAGGTGATCATTATCTATTTATCTATTCTTCAGTAGATACCAAGTCCGTTACTTGTCAGAGTAACGGTACATGAAATAATGTCATTCTATCCTGTCCAGGTAAGGATACTTCATTGAGATGATACTTTACAGAATACATGAATGTAGCTGACAAACACATCCATTTTTCACTCTTTATGTCTCCAGGGAGTAGTGACATGATCACCTTGTTGATCGTTGCCCTAGCTATTGTGATGGTCTCTGTGGTTTTGGCTGGTGCAGTTTGGATAAGGAAGAAACTTCGCAGACGTAAACTACTTCCACATTTACATGGGCAACTAGGGGTTGATGCAAATAACTACCAGTTATTCCACACCCAGTAAGTGGTCAAGTCCCAACTGACCCCTCTTGTTGCTGATAATGCACAGCCACTGAACCAACTACGACAGTCAATCTGTAATGAATATTTTGCAATGGTTGTCTCCCCTTACCAAGGTCCTGTCTGTCTCTGTGCTCATGATGTGTACAATATTTATAGAGGTTGTCTTCCTTACCTCGGTCCCTCTATCGCTGTGACCAGATTCTAACAAGTCCCAACATGGGATTTGCTTGCTCTGGCCCATTCTGTCTGTGTGCTTAGCATCATATATGTGATGTATGTTTTGTGATTCCCTTGCCCTCAGAGTTCAGTCTGTCTTTCAGGCATCATACCAGGACATAGTACTATGGGTGCAATTACCATACATAAAATTGCTGGGCATGAAAAATGTAATATAGCTATGCTACAAGGATTGGCCTTGGGGTCTGGCATATTCCCTTGATCTCATTTTGAGAATAGTTTGCCATGATTGCTTAGGTATCCAGGTGAGCGATACAGGCACTCTGGGCCTCTTGTTTAACTTTCGAGTTTATAAAAAAATGAGCATCCATAGGATTGATCTTACACCTCATGAAACTGTTCTCGTGCTCAATCCTGGATTCATTGCTCAAACCAACTTTCTTGTAACTCGCTTAAATCATGTCAAACAATCAAAGTCAACCATAAACACTGAAAACTGTATTTGGGTTAAACGTTTAAGTCTCTTCATTCGCCCCTGAGATTGGTGGAAAAATGTTAAGGAAAGATATAAATATTTACATATATATTTTGCAGACAATTCATTATTTAAAAAAATCTTTTTAAAGTTACCTGTTGCATTAAAATAATTCATCTGTGATCAATCATTTTAAGGTGCATGAAGATTTCCTCAATTTTGGTTAACAAAGATTATTTTTGAATATTCACTTCAGGGATAATCCAAGGTGCAAGGTGTAACATGTTTTCACTCCTGGAAAAGGCATTTGGTTATATAGAAATCCTGTTAATTTGGTCTAAGTATACCATCGATACCCTTGTATGTCACCACCTCAATAATACTGATAAGTGTGAAATATCTTTGGTGATGTTTGTCTCACCCTGTCCTTGTCTACCCTGTGTCTGTGCTCAGTACCTGAGAAAAATGAGGAATATATTTTTATGATTGTCTCCCTTTGCTCTGGTTCATATTGTCTTCCATACTTGGTACCATTCAAGTAGTGTAATGTTTATTTTGTAATATTTGTCTGCGTTTGCCTAGGTTTAGTCCGTTTCTGTGATCAGGGCCTGACAAGTGTGAGGTATATTTTGATAAATTGTCTCCCCCTACCCTTGTGCGGTCTCTCTTTGTGTAACCAATACCCCACAGAAGTATATTGACATGTTTCTCTTCCATTGCACAGATCTAGTATGTCTTCAATGATCACCCCAGCAGTGGTACCTGACATGTGGGAACTTCCTCACAGTGGGATCAAGGTTGGTCCCATTCTAGGTCAAGGGGCATTTGGATTGGTCACCAAAGGACGCATCAGTGGACATCTACTGACCAATAGGAATATTCCTCTTCCCCAAGAAGTTCAAAGGGAAGGCACTGAAATATCTGTGGCCATCAAAATGCTCAAAGGTAAAACTGTCTCCTACTACTATAGGTTTATGTTAATTAATGTACAACATATTTGGAGGTGAGCTGGATATATAACGAAGTTTGTTGTCAATGGTGATGGAATGTCTGACATAGCAGTTTAGGTTATTAAGTCTAAGGTCAAGGTCACTGTACACCAACATCTTACACTGCCTACTGTAGTCTTCTTGAGATGAATTGTAAAACATCAAGATCACTGTTTCTGTGAACAAGGTTTCTAACCATAATAAGGTGATGCATGAATGACTTGTGGTCTAAAAGACTATAAATATGTAGTGTGAATGGGCCAAGTTACTGCCCGTGACCAGGTAGCTAACCTGTTTGAGCATCCCACAAGAGGTCTTGGGTTCAAATTATGATCGGGTCTGTTGCATTTTCCTTCTGTTACAATAATGCCAGTAACCAACCCTTGTTTTAAGTTATGAGTGTGCACTTGACATGGGGATATCCAAATCTGTGTTATAGATACTGTTGTCTTAAGGGGCAAAGACTTACACAAAGGATAGAAGTGCTTAGTGGGACTGACCGGGTGGTGGCTGGTGACCAGGTAGCTAGCATCTAAAGATCGTAGGTGGTCTGGCTCCATTGCATTACCTCTCTCCTGTTACAAATAAAACTTGAGGTTTCTCTTGTGAAACCAATTTCTATTATAAATACTTACCACAGTCATTATAATGCATATGTCTTACTTGGCTCTTTACATACGTAAATAAAGAATTTTTCCCCCCATGGGGAAACCCTGGGAAACCCACCAATCAGACGGTAGTATTCACGCACGTGATAAGACACGAAGCCATGCTTCCCACTTCATAATTCCAAAGCCCAAAAAAGTGAGAGCCAAGGAGACAAGGGGAGGCTGGGAGGGAACTCACCTAATGACTGTGGTAAGTATTTATAATAGAAATTGGTTTCACAAGAGAAACCTCAATTCTATTTCAAAATACGTTACCACAGTCATTATAATGCGAATTCGACTTACCGCAGTGGTGTCTCCGTGGAGCGATGAAGGGTTCCAACAATAGGACCCATACCCCCGGAGGAAAAATTCAAAATACCCTTTCCTTTTGTGACACAAAGCCTGATTACGACCAGCGTTCCGGATCACGCGGAGAAGACATAATGAGGCTTATGCAAAAGAAGAGGGAGGACAGACAACGGACTGGGCAGCCACAAGAGGGCCCAAAGAATACAATCCGTCAGACTGTCCCGACAAAGATCGGAGATAGAACTCCGTAAACGTAGAATGACCCCTCCAAACAGCAGCTGTCATGACCTCAGCGTAAGAAGAACCATTAAATAAGGCCCACGAAGTAGCTAAAGCGCGAACCTCATGAGCCCTAACCCCTGACACCCGCAAGGACTGATCCCCTGCCGACTCATACGCAGCTCGAACAGTCTGAACAATCCAGCGTGAGATGGTCGCTGCAGAGATATCAGAGCGACCGGGCTGGAGAGACTGGAACAGCCGAGACGAGTGTCCCGCCCCCCCCTCTGTTCTGGCCAAGTAGTAACGCAAGGCCCGAACTGGGCAGAGCAGGCGATCAGGACAATCCCCATCCAGAGTTGAAGCCAAAGAAGGGATAACCACAAGCCCTGGGGTGAAACCGGGAACCTGGTTCTTAGCTAAAAAGGAGGGATCAGTGGTCACCGAGACCGAAGAATGGCCAGCCGAAAAACGAAGGCAAGAAGAAGATCTGCTGAAAGCATGAATCTCGCTTCTGCGGCGACCGGAAGCAAAGGCTATCAAGAACACAGTCTTGAAAGTAAGAAACTTCCGATCTGTCGACTGGAGGGGCTCGAATGGCGCCCTTAACAAGGAATCTAGCACAAGTGCTAAATTCCACCTAGGGACCAATTGCCGTGAACGAGGCTTCTCAATGTAGAAGCCCCTAATGAGAGCCGACAATGAAGCGTCCGAGCCCACTGACTTGCTACCATAGAAAGCCAGCACACTAGCAATGGCTGAACGATAGCCTGCAATAGTTCCCGGAGACAGACCTTTGTCCCTGAACAGAGACAAAAGAAAGTCAGCTACAACGGGAACAGAGGCAGAGACTGGATCAATCGACCGTCCGACACACCAATCACCGAATGCGGACCATCGAGATTGGTAGACGGCGGAAGACGAAGGTCTAAGTGATCCTGCGATGCGAGTTGCAACTTCTCGAGAAAAGCCCGTCTGAGTGAGCCTTCCCGAGATAGCATCCAACCGTGAAGGTGGAGCCGTTCCGGTCCCGAGTAGAACTGTCGGGACCTCGGTTGAGACAGCAGATCCCACAGGGGTGGGATGCTGCGTGGGAAGTCCACCGACAGCCGAAGCAACAGAGGAAACCAAGGTTGTCGAGGCCAGAGCGGTGCAACCAGCAACACAGTACAAGGGTGTAGAAGGATCTTTTCCAACACCCTGCCCACCAGATTGAAGGGAGGAAACGCATACGCGTACATTCCCGACCAGTCCTGGGATAGAGCATCCACCGCCATGGCCATAGGGTCTGGAACCGGAGACACAAATGTAGGGAGTCGAAAGTTCAGGGCCGTGGCGAACAGATCCACATGGGGTCTGTCCCAAACCAGGCAAAGAGACCGGAACACCGAACGCTTGAGGGTCCATTCGGTGAGAACCGGGCTCCGAGACCGAGACAGAGTGTCGGCCAGAACATTCAGACGACCTGGAAGGTGCCTCACCGTGAGATCGAGACTGATCTCCTGACACAGCAACAGGACCTGGGTGGATAAAGCACACAGAGCCGGGGAACGGGTGCCCCCCTGGCGCTGCAGATAAGCCACCACAGTGGAGTTGTCTGTAGCCAGACAAATGGCCTTGCCCTGCAGGGAGGGTCGAAGACCCCGAAGGGCCAACAGAACAGCACGCATTTCCAGAACATTGATGTGTTCTGAAAGCTGTTCCCCTGACCACACCCCCGCCGACGTCTGACCGGAAAGGTATGCACCCCAACCGGTCATGGACGCGTCGGTGTAAAGGGTCATAGCAGGAGATGCCCGAACCAGAGGAACTCCTGCCAAGACATTGCTCTTGAGAGTCCACCAACGAGCTGATTCCTTCACCGACTCCGGCAGAGGAATGTACACATCCCACTGTCGAGACGCCGGAGACCAAACTGACAGAAGGAACAGCTGGAGCGGACGGATGTGAAGCCGACCCAAGGGAACCACATCCGCCAATGAATTCAGGTAACCGAGGAACCGAAGGAACCATCGGACCTGAATTCGCTCCACACCGACCAGAACGGAGACCAACAGAGAGGCCTTCTCGAACTTGGACACTGGTGGAAGGACAAACCCCAGATCGGTTCTGAACCGATAACCGAGGAAAACAAAATCTTGAGAGGGGAGAACCTCCGACTTCTCCCTGGAAGGGATGAACCCTAGGCGGCACAGAACGCCCAGAACCGACCTCGTGCTCCGGGACAGGATAACTGGATCCACTTGGAGCAACAGGGAGTCGTCGAAGTAGATGTGTGCATCTACCCCGAGACTGTGGAGGTGCCCCACTACTACCTGCAACAACTTGGTGAAAACCAAGGGGGCCGTAGTGAGGCCGAAGGGCATAGCGCGAAACTGGTAAACCTTCTGCTCGAAAGTGAACCTGAGGAACTTCCTGGCCGACCTCCTGACCGGGATGTGAAAGTAAGCATCCTTCAGATCGATGGACGTAGCCCACATCCCTGGACGCACTGACGCAATGATGCGCCGTGGCGTTTCCATCTGGAAGTGCGGGGAATCGACATACGTGTTGAACGTACTGAGGTCGATAATAGGCCTCCAGGCACCGGACTTCTTCTTCACGAGGAAGACCCGGGAGTAAAACCCTGGAGACCACTGGTCCCGTGAAAGTTCTTCGATCGCGCCCTTCGCGATCATGGCTTGAACCTCTGACCTGAGAGCCTCCACCTTTCCCGGATCGGAAGGAGAAGGGAAAAAGATAGGCTCTCGCGCCAGAGGTGGATCCCGAAGAAGCGGGATGCAGAGACCCTTGGACACAACCCCTAGGGCCCAACTGTCTGAAGTGATTTCTTTCCACTGAGGAACGAAATGGGACAGCCGACCGCCTACTGGCAAGTCCGGAAGGGGCCAATCTAGCCCTTCCCAAACCACCTCGGCGGAGCCTCCCGCGCCCAAGGACGTGGGAGCGGCCACAGACAGTGGACAAGGAGTTTGCAAGGGCAAGGAAGAGTCAGGAACCCTTCCTACCTCTGGAAACTTTGCCTTTGCCTCGACCCCTATGGGAACCCCTACCGCGGAAGGAAGATTTCCGACGTTCTGCCGGAGCGGAAGTCGGAGGGGCAGACTGCTGCTGAAAAGCAGTCGTCTTTGCCCTCTTCCTCCTACGCCTGGAGGAGCCAGAAGCCTGCCTCTTCCTGCTAGCGCCCTTGCCTGCGGAATTGTGGCGTGCATCCTCAGATGCAAACGGGTCCAACCTCATCTCAGATTGCACTGAGGGAAGGACCCCGCCAAACAAATCCTCGCCAGTCAAGGGAGCCTCCAAAAGGGTAGCCCGATAGGAATCGCCGACTGGCAGTCCAGAAAGGACCGACAACCGGCGGGCAACAACAAGGTGTGACATGGCAGCCGACAGTAAGGCCATCGCATCAAGATGTGCCTTGCAAATTGCCTGGCTGAGGCGCTCCATCAGTCCAACCTTGCTGGGGAGCTGCTCCACCGACTTGCAGCTCGCAGCCAGCAACGCAGAAGTAAACCAGTCTGCGTAGGACAGAACATGGAGAGCCAGCCTAAGGAGACGCTCCAACTTAGAGTGCTCCCTAGGCCCCATCACAACCTGGTCAACACAGCGTCCCGGCCACTTATCCAGATCCCTCTCAAGGGAAACAGAATTAGGGGCCAAGACTGGGTCGTGGATGCGGTACGTATCTGCAGCTAAATCTGCGATGTCGGCAACCACGACCTGTAAAGCCGAGAGGGAAAAAGGCTTGCGAGCCTTGCTCACCTTCTGCTTTAACAAAGCGTTGACCTGAGCGAGGGACGAAGCCACGCCTCGTCCCTCCGCAAGAGACCTAGCAGAGGCCGAGGAGGCAGATGCTAAGGGAGGCAACATGCTCTGAAGGAGCGAAATGCGCTCCGGGACGGCCGAATCCGTGGAAGGGCGTGGGCAAACCCCGTCCCCCAGAAGCTTCATAACTTCTGCACGTAAAGTGCGAAATGAAGCCGAAACCTCTGGAGGCACCGGATCAGCATCTCGGGGCCGGGATTGGGACACATCAGAAGGGCCTTCTGAGTCCAACCCAGACGAATCCAACGACTCTAAATCAGAGTCAGTAAACTCGCCGACTCTATCCTCATCCCGAGTCTCCGTAAAATTGGAGCAACCAGGAGAGCCCCGAAGAACGTCCCTCTCATCACTAGGAGAGGCACCCGCCGAATCCACCTCCATCAACGTCGCCCTCCGGGGAGGGGTGCGAGGAGGGGAAAGAGAACGTGACCTACCCGAGGGAACTATCGGGGCAATCGATAGTCCCTGAGGAACAGCAGGAGCAGGACCACAAGACCCTGGAACCTGCTGTAAGGTAGGAGTTGACACCGGACAGCGGAAGTTACTGGTAGACTCAAATTCCAAAATAGGAGCTCGAGCCAACGCAGCACGACCAGCAGCCCTAGCATCACGCGGTCTCTGCCTGACTGAACCGGCAGCAGAAGCTGGCCGGGAGCGCGAACGCTTGCGCGAACGGCTCGGTGGCGGATGGAGGGGGGGCCCCATCGCCGCAGGCAAGAAGGCGGGGGGGGCATATCCAGGCTGGAAACCCATACCACCCTGGGGTGGAGGGGGAGCGGCTGGAAAAGCCCCCTGCTGGGAGAAACCCCAAGACTGCCCATAGGCGGTCGGTGGTTGGGGCGGAGCATAAAAAGGAGCCTGTTGACCCCAATGAGCTCCATTCCCACCCTGCAAATAGGTGGGATAAACCAGGGAGGACCCTGGAACAGAGCCACCAACCTGATGCCCGAAACCGGAGGCAGGACCGGTTTGGGGGGGCGGGGTAGGGAACCTAGGGCCACCTACACACCCGCCGCCATAAGCCACACCTGGCTGACCTGACCAACTCCACCCAGACTGACCTACAGCAGGGCCAAAACCTGTAGGGCCAGTAAAACAAGCCCCACCAGGGGAGCAGCGTGCACCGGCAAAACCAAACGCAGCTGCGCTGGCACCTACCATAGGAAAACCTGGGGAGGAGGCACAAGGGATAGAGCTGGAAGCATAGGTTTTTACACCAGTGCTCACACCACCGTAAAATCCAGCCGAGGCTAGCGAGGCC
>NW_018408321.1:285860-417244 GCF_002113885.1 Mizuhopecten yessoensis
CCCTAGACACTGTCCACCTCAGGGTCTATAAGAATAATCTCCCCTAGACACTGTCCACCTCAGGGTCTATAAGAATAATCTCCCCTAGACACTGTCCACCTCAGGGTCTATAAGAATAATCTCCCCTAGACACTGTCCACCTCAGGGTCTATACGAATAATCTCCCCTGGACACTGTCCACCTCAGGATCTACAGGAGTAAACTCCCCTGGACACTACCCACCTCAGGATCTACAGGAATAAACTCCCATCTCTTGACAATGCCCTCAGGATCTAGAAAAATAGACTCCCCTAGACATGGCCCACCTCAGGATCTAAATAAATTGGACACTGTCCACCCTCAGATCTATAACTGGACACCATCCACTTCTAGATCAAGAGTACACGTTGATGACTAGCAGGGCATAGTCAAATTCTGCTTATCATAATGAAAAATAAATGGCATTTTGATTACTCTCTCCTGCAGACATTCGGCATTTAGTTCTTTATCCATTAAAACATTGAGCTAGTTATGTACTTAAATGCTATATGGCCTATTGACAGAAGGTTCTGTATGGAGCAGGATAGGCCAGCCGTGCCGCACAGCGTGATTAATGCCCGCTATCACTGGCCAGATCTCTGTTGACCCACCCAGATGCGGGTGGGATCAAAACGAGATAATATGCCCAACATTTAGACATGTCTGATGATGAAAACACTCTAATTTTTATCTTTTGATTACAGGCAAAATATGTTTAAAAAAATTGACAGTTACAAAAAATACTGCCATAAATCAGAAGGGTTTAAAGCTATGTGAGTAACTGTAACTAAGAAATAGGATCTTCTTAATGTCTATCCCGCAGGTACTTACAGCTTAAACGATTTATAATTGTGATAAATCTTCTGCAAATTAGTAAATTCTATATTTCCATTGAAAAAGGAGAAACGCTGTGGATATCTATCTGTTTTAACGGTGTTCAGCATGTAACACAAGTAGTAATACCATTTTACTTGTTGAACTTTTTGAAAAAAACATTAAGACTTTAAAGGTGTGCCCATGCTTTCATGAGCTCTACAGATCAATATTTTGTTATATTTCAGGGGAGGTATTACATGTAAGCTGAAGCCACTATGATATATTACAATGTTAAGGAAAACCACTAAGATAAAAATCCTATTACATATTTCTAGCAGAGAGATGAAGGATTCTATCAACTTCATTAAAATGATATCTGTCATCACTGTAATTGATTGGTATTTCATGATTTATTTACAGCAAATCCTCAATATTACTTCTCGTTAATATACAGTTAAACCTGTATAAAAATATAATGTCCCTTCTATATATACATTATTAACTCGGTATATAGCCCCTCAATTAGATATTGTAAATACAGTAAATTCCCCATAAATGCCCCTCTTTTATATACAGTTCAACCTTAGTATAATGCCCCTCTTTTATATAGTTAAACCTCTATATAATGTCCCTTCTTTATATACAGTAAAACCTCTATATAATGTCCCTTCTTTACATACAGTAAAACCTCTATATAATGTCCCTTCTTTATCTCCTCAGGTAATATTTTGTTTCTGTCCTCAGGTGATATTTTCATCTATGTTTTCATCACTATCCTCAGGTGATTTTTTCATCTCTGTTCTCAGGTGATATTTTCATCTCTGTCTTCAGGTGATATTTTAATGTCCCGGTGAAGTGATATTTTCATATCTGTCCTCGGGTGATATTTTCATATCTGTCCTCAGGTGATCTTTTCATCTCTCTCCTCAGGTAATATTTTCGTCTTTGTCCTCATTTGACATTTTCATCTTTGTCCTCAGGTGATATTTTCATCTCTGTCTTCAGGTAATATTTTCATCTTTGTCCTCATGTGATATTTTCATCTATCTTCAGGTAATATTTTCATCTTTGTCCTCATGTGATATTTTCATCTATCTTCAGGTAATATTTTCATCTTTGTCCTCATGTGATATTTTCATCTATCTTCAGGTAATATTTTCATCTTTGTCCTCATGTGATATTTTCATCCATCTTCAGGTGATGTTTTCAGGACAGTCCTCAGGAAATACTTGTATGACACTCCTCAGGTGATATTTTGTTTCTGTCCTCAGGTGATCTTTTCATGTCTACCTAAGAAGATATTTTCATCTCTGATGTGAGGTAAATTTTTCTTGTCATCAGGTGATTTTTCTTGTCATCAGGTGATTTTTTCTTGCCATCAGGTGATTTTTCTCGCCATCAGGTGATTTTTCTTGCCATCAGGTGAATTTTTCTCGCCATTAGGTGATTTTTCTTGTCATCAGGTGAATTTTTCTAGCCATCAGATGATTTTTTCTCGACATCAGGTGATTTTTTTATTGCCATCAGGTGATTTGTTCTTGCCATCAGTTATTTTTAGCTCACCTGGCCCGAAGGGCCAAGTGAGCTTTTCCCATGCCGCAGCGTCTGTCGTCCGGTGTCCGTCGTCCGTCAACTTTTTCCTTTAAAACGCTACTAGTCCTGAACGGCTCAGAGGATTTTGACCAAATTTGGTCTGGAGTATCATTGGCCAAAGAGTTCTCAGTTTGTTATAAACAGGGGGTATGGTCCCCTGCGGGGCAGAGGGGCAGGGCCAAATAGGGGGAAAATAGTTAAATCTTTAAAAATCTTCTCAACCAATAGAAGGATTTTGACCAATTTTGTGCTAGAGCATCTTTGGACAAAGGAGCCTCAGGTTTGTATAAACGGAGGGTGCAGCCCCTCTGGGGGCATAGGGGCGGGGCCCAATTGGGGAAATAGAGGATTTTTTTTCTCCTACTATACAAGTGATGGGATTTAAACCAAATGCAGTCTGAAGCATGATTAGGGACAAAAGAATCAATTTTGTTTAAACTGAGGTGTGTGAACCACAGCTTCTTTGGGGCAGATGAGTGCACCCATTAGGGGAAATAAAGGAAAACATTAAAGATCCTTCTCCTTCTGTACCGTTGAAGGGATTTTAACCTAACCAAACTTGTTCTAGAGAGAATCTTGGGGCAAAGGGAATTGAATATTTATAAATGGTCTTATAAATTAATAATTTATAAACCAGGCAGAGGAGCAGGGCCCAATAGGGGAAATACAGAAAAATATTTTCCCTTCTGTACAAATGAAGGGATTTAAACCAAATATGGTCTGAAGNAATTATAAATGCTTCTTTTCATTTTTTTTATTGTTTTTATTGTTCCAAACAATGCCACACACAAAAAAAACCGGAAAATATTAAAGTGGCGAAAATTCAATTTTTTGGTATTTTTTCCAAAAAATTCCCCAAACTATCGGAATGTTTAGATTTTCATAAAATTAACTCTACATAGTTGCATAAACATTATATGAAAGTTTCAACGAATTTTGTTGGTTAATTGCGAAAGTGTGGAGCCACCTTAAGGCCCCTGGGCCTCTTGTTGTTTTTGCCATCAGGTGATTTTTTTTTTTTGGCCGTCAGTGATTGTTTTCTTGCCATCAGTAATTTTTTCCTATCTGTTGTCAGGTGATATTTTTGTTTCTTCTGTAACTAATACAAGTAGATATCTGTGCTTGTCCTTACGGTAATTCAGTTTTAATTTCCATGCCTGCTAAGATTTGACCAAAGGAACACCTGTGTTCTATATTGAGACTGTCCTCAGTGACTTGGTACTTTTGTTTGAGTCTTAACTCTATGGCAGAATAAACTTAAGAAAACATTAAAAGAATTTTAACAAATGATTCCGGTACAATGTCACTCAACACTTAAACATTGTCTGATAATCTTTTTTTTTCATGCCGCATGAATTACATCTTTGTTATATATCAAAGGTTTGAATTTTTGGGGCTAAAAAAATGGAAAATATGTTCTTGGTGCTAAATAATAGCTGTCTTCATAAATGAAAATGAAGCATGTAAAATTTGACCTTTGCTCTTTGTGATTCGCAGTAATACATTTCCACATTCATTCATTAAGTCCAGGTGAGGTGTTGGATCGTTTGTCTTGTCCCCTCACTCACAGTGTCCCTCCACGCCTCGCTTCTTTTTCCATACCTCATTAACCTGCAAGATCGGCTATTCATACCTGATTTTATCTTGTGCCCATTTACAATAAGTTAGGGCCTTGAATTGAAACATGGTCTGACACTTTATACCTGAATGTAAGTATGTATTCTGCGTTTATTATGGAATGTGGGGACAGTTTTGTTGGTCCGGATTGTCAGGACTCCCAGCTGAGAAACACCTGAGACGGCCGAGAGATATGCACACCTGTTTTACCTTCCATGCAGGTGTGAAAGTGAACCATGTAACCCAAGGTCATGAGAACCCCCCAAGGTCGTCAGAACACTGACTTGGCAGTATCCACCCTTAGAAAGCCTTCGTAACATTTTTATTTTACGTTTGCATTACATTACTCAAAATATGGCACCTACATTCTGATAAACATTGAAGAGTTGTGCACCTGATACCTCGTTATCTTACCTGTATTTACCTGGTGCGGTAACGAGCATGCATTATCACGGCCAATCACTTTTATCCTCTTACTTTTATCTTTGCCCAATTCAATTTGCCAGGTGTAAGGCTTGTGACAGGTTAGGATCAGGTTATATATGACTTGTGTGGCCGGAGAGGTATGTCTAGTATTATTGATGAGGGGCTAAATACGTACTCCTTTTCTCTGTAATGGCATGAAAGTGATCCATATTGAAATCAGATTATTGTTAAAGGCTTTTTACCTGATACACAGTCTGATTAGCTTACTACGCGGTAAGGTAAACTTTTCAGCAGATGCTCGTTTTTTACAACACAATTTCACCACTTCTTGTTTATTACCCTTACATGCTTAAAATGCTGTTTAAGTAATGACTTTACATGTAACTGATATTGTACTGGTACATGAATAGATTGTTTCCAAGTTTTAAGCTGTATCAATAAGGTTTTCAGTGCTAATCCTCCCAGATCAACAAGGGCCAATATCAGTACATTTTTCAGCTGAGTATTGACAGGTGCCTTGAAGTGGCAAATATTGGGAGATGGGTACACTTAGTAAAGTCCTTGACTTCTCAGAGTATTAATCCAACCTAACACTATAGATATTCCTCATTCTCTGCTGATACAGCCTAACACTATAAATATTCCTTGTTCTCTACTGATACAGCCTAACACTATAGATATTCCTCGTTCTCTAATGATACAGCCTAACACTATAGATATCCCTCATTCTCTACTGATACAGCCTAACCCTATAGATATTCCTCGTTCTCTACTGATACAGCCTAACACTAAAGATATTCCTCATTCTCTACTGATACAGCCTACCACTATAGATATTCCTCATTCTCTGCTGATACAGCCTAACACTATAGATATTCCTCGTTATCTACTGATAAAGCCTAACACTATAGATATTCCTCATTCTCTGCTGATACAGCCTAACACTATAGATATTCCTCGTTATCTACTGATAAAGCCTAACACTATAGATATTCCTCATTCTCTGCTGATACAGCCTAACACTATAAATATTCCTTGTTCTCTTCTGATACAGACTAACACGATAGATATTCCTCGTTCTCTACTGATACAGTCTAACACTATAGATATTCCTCGTTCTCTAATGATACAGCCTAACACTATAGATATCCCTCATTCTCTACTGATACAGCCTACCACTATAGATATTCCTCATTCTCTGCTGATACAGCCTAACACTATAAATATTCCTCGTTCTCTACTGATACAGCCTAACACTATAAATATTCCTCGTTCTCTACTGATACAGCCTAACACTATAAATATTCCTCTTTCTCTACTGATACAGCCTAACACTTTTAATATTCCTCGTTCTCTACTGATACAGCCTAACACTATAAATATTCCTCGTTCTCTACTGATACAGCCTAACACTATAAATATTCCTCATTTTCTACTGATACAGCCTAACACTATAGATATTCCTCGTTCTCTACTGATACAGTAAAACCAGTAAAACACCTGGTCTTCTGCTAATCCAGCACAACACCTAGTTCTTTGCTTATCCAATATAACACCTGGTTCTCTGCTAATCCAATATAACATCTGGTCCTTTGCTAATTCGTTATACCACCTGGTCCTCTGCTAATTTATTACAACACCTGGTCCTCTGCTATTTCGTTACAACATCTGGTTCTCTGCTTATACAGTACAACACTTGACCTGTGCTAATCCAGCACAACACCTAGTTATCTGCCTATCCAGTACAACACCTGTTTCTCTGCTAATCCAATATAACACCTGGTCCTTTGCCAATCCAGTACAACACCTTGACCTCTACTAATCCAGCTTAACACTCTTTTATACAAATCCAGCCCAGTTTGTTTACCTGTCCCTACTTTTCTACCAATCAAGAACTATATCATACCTTTCTTAGTTGTTTGGCTTCACAGAACTTAAGTCTTTATCTATCTGTGATTGTCTGATTATTAATTGCTGACTTCTCATGACATACAATCCAAAACCCAAAACACCAGAAATTATCTGTCAAAATAGTAAGTGTGTTAAATTAAAGATTTAAGATCAATTAGAGGAAGATAAAAAGGTGTGCAGTATCTGGCTGAAGTGCTGAGCACAGGGGAGTGTTGATGGTATCCTACTTGACCCATACCCCCTTATCTCTACCCAAGGACCAGCTATACCTACAAATGGAATGTAAACCTAATGATAAACCATGACAAGTTTAAGTTCTTCCCAGTAGTTCTTGTATTTTGACCTATCACGACAGTGAGGATAAAATAAGACCAGTCAATGTAGAATTTGTTATAAATAAGGATAAAAGAAATATTCTTGTATATTTTAATTTCAATTGGTTTTTTTTAATATTCATTAAATATCTAACTGGAATTAGTGTTTACATATTTTATGGTGTTTGGGTAGGTTAACCTGTTCTATAATGTCCAGGGAGGGTGTTTACCTGTTCCATGATACCCAGGTAGGGTGTTTACCTGTTCCATGATATTCAGGTAAGGTGTTTACCTGTTCCATGATACCCAGGTAGGGTGTTTACCTGTTCCATGATATCCAGGTAGGGTGTTTACCTTATCCATGATACTGAGGTAAGGTTTTTATCTGTTCCATGCTGTCTAGGTAGGGTTTTTACCTGTTCCATCATACCCAGGTAGGGAATTTTATCTGTTCCATGATACCCAGGTAGGGTGTTTACCTAAGCTTCGACGAAGTTATTGCCCTTTGTTCATTTCAGTATTTGAATTTTGTCCGGAGATCTCCTCCTACATTTTTTGAACGATCTCTTTGGAACTTGGTATACATGATAATCATGATATGAAGTTGTGTCTCCTTTAAAAAAAAAATGATTCGATGATTTTTGCAAAATTTATTGCCTTTTGTTCATTTCAGTTTTTGATTTTTTGTCCGAAGATTTTCTCCTACATTTTTTATAGCATATCAGCTAACAACTCTTAGAATGATGCAGATCTTATTTCAATGTAAGAAAGTATATAACACTATATGGCATTCGATGGGCGTATTTTGTTCTGCCCCGTGGTACTCTTGTTTTTTAAATTTTCATCCTTTGATGACATGGCAAGTATTGTATTTCACTTAGTTTACATGCTGATTTCCACATCACATCTCAACAATTAAATTGAGATACCAGTACCTATGATATAACTCGGGTGACGGCTAAGGCCCTTGGGCCTCTTGTTATCTGTTCCATGCTGTCAAGGTAGGGTTTTACCTGTTCCATGATGTCTTGGTGGGGTGTTACCTGTTCCATGATATCTTGGTAGGGTGTTACCTGTTCCATGATGTCTTGGTAGGGTGTTATCTGTTCCATGGTGTCTTGGTAGGGTGTTACCTGTTCCATGGTGTCTTGGTAGGGTGGTACCTGTTCCATGATATCTTGGTAGGGTGTTTCCTGTTCCATGGTGTCTTGGTAGGGTGGTACCTGTTCCATGATATCTTGGTAGGGTGTTTCCTGTTCCATGATGTCTTGGCAGGGTGTTTCCTGTTCCATGATGTCTTAGTAGTGTTTTACCTGTTCCATGATGTCTTGGTAGGGTGTTGCCTGTTCCATGATGTCTTAGTAGGGTGTTCCCTGTTCCATGATGTCTTGGTAGGGTGTTTCCTGCTCCATGATGTCTTGGTAGGGTGTTACCTGTTCCATGATATCTTGGTAGGGTGTTTCCTGTTCCATGATGTCTTGGTAGGGTGTTTCCTGTTCCATGATGTCTTGGTAGGGTGTTTCCTGTTCCATGATGTCTTGGTAGGGTGTTTCCTGTTCCATGATGTCTTGGTAGGGTGTTTCCTGTTCCATGATGTCTTGGTAGGGTGTTTCCTGTTCCATGATGTCTTGGTAGGGTGTTTCCTGTTCCATGATGTCTTGGTAGGGTGTTACCTGTTCCATGATGTCTTGGTAGGGTGTTTCCTGTTCCATGATGTCTTGGTAGGGTGTTTCCTGTTCCATGATGTCTTGGTAGGGTGTTTCCTGTTCCATGATGTCTTGGTAGGGTGTTTCCTGTTCCATGATGTCTTGGTAGGGTGTTTCCTGTTCCATGATGTCTTGGTAGGGTGTTTCCTGTTCCATGATGTCTTGGTAGGGTGTTTCCTGTTCCATGATGTCTTGGTAGGGTGTTTCCTGTTCCATGATGTCTTGGTAGGGTGTTTCCTGTTCCATGGTGTCTTGGTAGGGTGTTACCTGTTTCATGATGTGATATAGTACCATGGATTGATTCCCTACACAAAACCATTCCTTTTTAGCTCACCTGGCCTGAAGGTGATGATATTTGGCCAGAAGCAAACTGGGATAAAGGGCTACCAAGTTTGTTCAAATAAATGACCTTCACCTATTTTCAAGGTCACAGGGGTTAAATATGTTAAAAACTTTAAACAACTTTTTCTGAATACCTAAGAGGCCTAGGATAATGATATCTGGCCAGTAACATGCTAGGATGAAGGGCTACCAAGTTTGTTCAAATGAATGACCTTTACTTATATTCAAGGTCAAAGGGGTCAAATATGTTAAAAACCTTTTAAACAACTTCTTCTCAATAACCGATAGTCCTAGGATGATGCTATATGGTCAGTAGCATGCTGTGATGAAGGGCTACCAAGTTTGTTCAATTGAATGACCTTTACTTATATTCAAGATCACAGGGGTCAAATATGTTAAAAACCTTTTAAACAACTTCTTCTCAATAACCAATAGTCCTAGGATGATGCTATATGGCCAATAGCATGCTGTGATGAAGGGCTACCAGGTTTGTTTAAATGAATGACCTTGACTTATATTCAAGGTCACAGGGGTTAAATATAATTTAAACCTTTAAACAACTTCTGAATAACCAAGAGGCCTAGGATAATGATATTTGGCCAGTAGCATGCTGGGATGAAGAGCTTCCAAGTTTGTTCAATTGAATGACCTTGATTTATATTCAAGGTCACGGGGGTTAAATATGTTAAAACCCTTTAAACAACTTCTTGTGAATAACTAAGAGGCCTAGGGTAAAGATATTTTGCCAGTAGCATGCTGTGATGAAGGGCTATCAAGTTTGTTCAAATGAATGACCTTGACTTATATTCAAGTTTGTTCAATGAATGACCTTTACATATATTCAAAGTCACAGGGAGCAAATGTGTTTAAAATCTTTAAACGACTTCTTCTCAATTAGCCAAAGGCCAAGGGTGATGATATTTGGTCATTAACAGGCTGGGATGAAGGGCTACCAATTTTGTCAAAATGAATGACCTTCGCCCATATTCAAGGTCACAGGGGTCAATATATATTTAAATCTTTAAATGACTTGTTCTGTATATTCAAAAGGTCTAGGGTAATGATATTTTGCCAAAAGCATGCTGGGTTGGAAGACTTTAAACTCTGTTCAACCTAATATTATAATGTCCTTGTTCGACATTCAAGGTCACAGGTGTCGTATGTTTAAATCTTTTGATAGGTTCTTATGAATCAAACACTGATATTTTGCCTGTAGCTGTATTTTAGTCCACTTTTAAGATTACAAGTGTGAGATTAATACCAGGTGAGCAATTCAGGCCCATTGGGCCTCTTGTTTATCTTTACCATCTATTACCAGCACTTCTAAACGACATTTTCTATACAAAGAAATATGAAATGGAATGCTATCTTTACTGGATTGTTTACATTAGAAACTTCAATTTTGATTTATGTTATATCTTGAAATGTAATACCCTGTTTAAATTTCATTAAGATATGTAGACCATTATAAATTACATACTTAAGTGAGAGTTGGTTTTGCTTCCGATCACAATGTGGTGCAATCTATAGGTTAGAATTCCCCACAAGCTTGTGTGTTTAGTGGTCTATAAAGTTCTCTCTGACACAACACATAATACTAAACCTGAGCTGTGTTTGGCTTTGGTTGATCCAACCTCCCAACCTACCGGCCTAGAGACGAAGATATTTCTTTGCCAGCATTGAGACAAAAAGCTTATCAGATACAGAAAAATGAGCTTTAGGTTGCATTATCTATCCAAATGATTTCCAAAATAACATCTTTCAGCACTGTCGTTAATTCCAACATATTAAACTACCGCATACCTCACTTAAAACGAATATGTTAGTGCTGTAATCTGGCGTGGTGATTGATCAAGTTGACGTTCATGCTTTTTTAAGACCACCATGTATGTAATGCCAAGATAAAGCAATGACCTTGACCTTGCACGAGGATGTAGACTGTGTTACAGAGAAGCTGTTTCTCTCACACCTCACCTGTAATGTTATGTTCTCACGATAGGTGTTGTTAAAGCAAATGCGATCTAAGAGTTTCGTTTTGTAGTACATATGAAATTGAAAGTCATTGTTTTTACACATTAAACTTATCAACAATTAAGTCAGTATCACTGCCTGTAACCTGTATCATATGTTACCATATGTTATATTCACTAAGGTATATGTGACCTGGACATGCTGTGTGTCTTACAATACCCGTGACCTTGAGGTGTGTGACCTACACTATATGTGACCTTCAATACCTTTGACTTTGTTATAGGTGACCTACAATATATGTGACATTCCATGCATGTGACCTTGCTAGTGTGACCTATGATATCTGTGAACTTCAAACCTGTGACATTGTCATGTGTGACCTCAGTTTGCAGTGTGTTCTACAATACCTACATTTTGTATGACCATGTTGTATTTGACATATGATAAAACTCATAAGTTATGGCTGTATAGTTGGACAACATCATAGGTGGTGGCTGTATAGTTGGACAACAGTATAAGTGGTGGCTGTATAGTTGGACAACAGTGTAAGTGGTGGCTGTATAGTTGGACAACATCATAGGTGGTGGCTGTATAGTTGGACAACAGTATAAGTGGTGGCTGTATAGTTGGACAATATTATAGGTGGTGGCTGTATAGTTGGACAACAGTATAAGTGGTGGCTGTATAGTTGGACAACAGTATTAGTAGTGACTGTATTGTTGGACAACATCATAAGTGGTGGCTGTATAGTTGGACAACAGTGTAAGTGGTGGCTGTATAGTTGGACAACATCATAGGTGGTGGCTGTATAGTTGGACAACAGTATAAGCGGTGGCTGTATAGTTGGACAACAGTGTAAGTGGTGGCTGTATAGTTGAACAACATCATAGGTGGTGGCTGTATAGTTGGACAACAGTATTAGTAGTGACTGTATTGTTGGACAACATCATAAGTGGTGGCTGTATAGTTGGACAACAGTATTAGTAGTGACTGTATTGTTGGGCAACATCATAAGTGGTGGCTGTATAGTTGGACAACAGTATTAGTGGTGGCTGTATAGTTGGACAACAGTATAAGTGGTGGCTGTATAGTTTGACAACAGTATAAGTAGTGACTGTATTGTTGGGCAACATCATAAGTGGTGGCTGTATAGTTGGACAACAGTATTAGTAGTGGCTGTATAGTTTGACAACAGTATAAGTGGTGGCTGTTTTGTGGGACAACAGTATTAGTAGTGGCTGTATAGTTGGACAACAGTATAAGTGGTGGCTGTATAGTTTGACAACAGTATAAGTAGTGACTGTATTGTTGGGCAACATCATAAGTGGTGGCTGTATAGTTGGACAACAGTATTAGTAGTGACTGTATAGTTTGACAACAGTATAAGTGGTGGCTGTATAGTGGGACAACAGTATTAGTAGTGGCTGTATAGTTGGACAACAGTATTAGTAGTGACTGTATAGTTTGACAACAGTATAAGTGGTGGATGTATAGTGGGACAACAGTATTAGTAGTGGCTGTATAGTTGGACAACAGTTTTAGTAGTGGCTGTATAGTTGGACAACAGTATTAGTGGTGGCTGTTTAGTTGGACAACAGTATTAGTAGTGGCTGTATAGTTGGACAACAGTAGTAGTGGTGGCTGTATAGTTGGACAACAGTATAAGTGGTGGCTGTATAGTGGGACAACAGTATTAGTAGTGGCTGTATAGTTGGACAACAGTAGTAGTGGTGGCTGTATAGTTGGACAACAGTATTAGTGGTGGCTGTTTAGTTGGACAACAGTATTAGTAGTGGCTGTATAGTTGGACAACAGTATTTGTGGTGACTGTATAGTTGGACAACAGTATTAGTGATGGCTGTATTGTTGGACAACAGCTTTAGTAGTGGCTGTATAGTTGGACAACAGTTTTAGTAGTGGCTGTATAGTTGGACAACAGTATTAGTAGTGACTGTATAGTTTGACAACAGTATAAGTGGTGGATGTATAGTGGGACAACAGTATTAGTAGTGGCTGTATAGTTGGACAACAGTATTAGTCGTGGCTGTATAGTTGGACAACAGTATTAGTAGTGGCTGTATAGTTGGACAACAGTATTAGTTGTGGCTGTATAGTTGGACAACAGTATTAGTAGTGGCTGTATAGTTGAACAACAGTATTAGTGGTGGCTGTATAGTTGGACAACGGTATTAGTGGTGGCTGTATAGTTGGACAACAGTATTAGCAGTGGCTGTATAGTTGGACAACAGTATTTGTGGTGACTGTATAGTTGGACAACAGTATTAGTAGTGGCTATATAGTTGGACAGCAGTATTAGTGGTGGCTGTATAGTTGGACAACGGTATTAGTGGTGGCTGTATAGTTGGACAACAGTATAAGTGGTGGCTGTATAGTTGGACAACAGTATTAGTGGTGGCTGTATTGTTGGACAACAGCTTTAGTAGTGGCTGTATAGTTGGACAACAGTATTTGTGGTGACTGTATAGTTGGACAACAGTATTAGTAGTGGCTGTATAGTTGGACAACAGTTTTAGTGGTGACTGTATAGTTGGACAACAGTATTAGTAGTGGCTGTATAGTTGAACAACAGTATTAGTGGTGGCTGTATAGTTGGACAACGGTATTAGTGGTGGCTGTATAGTTGGACAACAGTATAAGTGGTGGCTGTATAGTTGGACAACAGTATAAGTGGTGGCTGTATAGTTGGACAACAGTATTAGTGGTGACTGTATAGTTGGACAACAGTATTAGTAGTGGCTATATAGTTGGACAACAGTATTAGTGGTGGCTGTATAGTTGGACAACGGTATTAGTGGTGGCTGTATAGTTGGACAACAGTATTAGTAGTGACTGTATAGTTGGACAACAGTATTAGTGGTGGCTGTATTGTTGGACAACAGCTTTAGTAGTGGCTGTATAGTTGGACAACAGTTTTAGTAGTGGCTGTATAGTTGGACAACAGTATTAGTTGTGGCTGTATAGTTGGACAACAGTATTAGTAGTGGCTGTATAGTTAGACAACAGTATTAGAAGTGGCTGTATAGTTGGACAACAGTATTAGTCGTGGCTGTATAGTTGGACAACAGTATTAGTAGTGGCTGTATAGTTAGACAACAGTATTAGTGGTGGCTGTATAGTTGGACAACGGTATTAGTGGTGGCTGTATAGTTGGACAACAGTTTTAGTGGTGACTGTATAGTTGGACAACAGTATTAGTGGTGGCTGTATTGTTGGACAACAGCTTTAGTAGTGGCTGTATAGTTGGACAACAGTATTAGTAGTGGCTATATAGTTGGACAGCAGTATTAGTGGTGGCTGTATAGTTGGACAACGGTTTTAGTGGTGGCTGTATAGTTGGACAACAGTATTAGCAGTGGCTGTATAGTTGGACAACAGTATTTGTGGTGACTGTATAGTTGGACAACAGTATTAGTAGTGGCTGTATATTTGGACAACAGTATAAGTGGTGACTGTATAGTTGGACAACAGTATTAGAAGTGACTTGGTAGTGAGATAACATAAGCCTAATCAACAAGTCATGACTCAATATGGTTTCTGGCTGTTTTTATTTATTTTTATACCAAATTCATTGTACATGATTATACAAATTCGTCCAAAAAATATTTAGAAAATACCCATTTGATCTTTTCTGCCATAAAAGTGAAACTTTTGGTCAAGAGATGAAGTGCAAAAGCATGTTTAAATCAGTGTGGCAATTTGGCTGCCACTGCGACTGACATCCTTAAGTATTTCAGCGTCTATTCTACAACATGACTACAATGTTTAAATTGAACACTCATGAGGTGGAAAGATTTTGACAACACAAGCTATTAGCTGTAATCATTTAAACATTTTCTTCGATAGATCAGCATTGTATTATGCCAAATTAAATTATCCTGTTTTTGTTTGGCACTAAATTGAATGATATATGTAGTAATATACAGATACATATTTATTTTAAAGTTTTTGCCATTTTTTTTATTATTTATATCTTCTACTGTCTGGACAAGTAAATGTGTAGATGCATTGTTCATCAATATCAACAGTCTGTTTTGAATTATCTTGATTTGAGAGGCAGATCAGTAACTAAAACAGATGTCGGGAGGGAAATCATTAACATAAACGAAGGGAAGACTATATGCTACATGTATGCTAATGTGGGAAGGGGAATGGTGAACATTGGTGCAGATCTAAAGGCCTAAGGGGAGGGTTTTTTGTCAGTTAAAGGAGGATAGTGGTCAATGTCATTGTAGGGATATTGTAAGTGTCGAAGAAGCATTGACAAAGAGATATTGAATGTTAGTTAAGGAAGGGAGGTGTTAATGTCGGGGTAGGTTTGAGAACAGTAATTAACGTTTTTAAAAGGAGGGGGTCAGTGTAGGGAGGGTAAGATCTGTTGTCAATAAAAGGATTATGTCAATGTAGGGAGGGGAGGATTTATTGTAAATGAAGGGAGGGGAGGTTTATTGTCAATGTAGGGAAGAGAAGGTTTATTGTTAATGAAAGGAGGGGAGGTTTATTGTCAATGCAGGGAAGAGAGGGTTTATTGTTAATGATAGGAGGGGAGGTTTATTGTCAATGTAGGGAAGAGAGGGTTTATTGTCAATGTAGAGAGGAGAGGGGTTATTGTAAATGAAGGGAGGGGAGGTTTATTGTCAATGTAGGGAAGAGAGGGTTTATTGTTAATGAAAGGAGGGGAGGTTTATTATTAATGTAGAGAGGAGAGGGTTTATTGTCAATGTAGGGAAGAGAGGGTTTATTGTTAATGTAGGGAAGAGAGGGTTTATTGTTAATGTAGGGAGGAGAGGGTTTATTGTTAATGTAGGGAAGAGAGGGTTTATTGTTAATGTAGGGAAGAGAGGGTTTATTGTTAATGAAAGAAGGGGAGGTTTATTGTCAATGTAGAGAGGAGAGGGGTTATTGTTAATGAAGGTAGGAGAGGGTTTATTGTTAATGTAGGGAAGAGAGGGTTTATTGTCAATGTAGGGATGAGAGGGTTTATTGTCAATGTAGGGATGAGAGGGTTTATTGTTAATGTAGAGAGGAGAGGGTTTATTGTCAATGTAGGGAGGAGAGGGTTTATTGTTAATGTAGGGAAGAGAGGGTTTATTGTCAATGTAGGGATGAGAGGGTTTATTGTCAATGTAGGGATGAGAGGGTTTATTGTCAATGTAGGGATGAGAGGGTTTATTGTCAATGTAGGGATGAGAGGGTTTATTGTTAATGTAGAGAGGAGAGGGTTTATTGTCAATGTAGGGAGGAGAGGGTTTATTGTTAATGTAGGGAAGAGAGGGTTTATTGTTAATGAAAGGAGGGGAGGTTTATTGTCAATGTAGAGAGGAGATGGGTTATTATTAATGTAGAAAGGGGAGGTTTATTGTCACAATGTAGGGAAGAGAGGGTTTATTGTCAATGTAGGGATGAGAAGGTTTATTGTTAATGAAAGGAGGGGAGGTTTATTGTCAATGTAGAGAGGAGAGGGGTTATTGTTAATGAAGGGAGGGGAGGTTTATTGTCAATGTAGAGAGGAGATGGGTTATTATTAATGTAGAAAGGTGAGGTTTATTGTCAATGTAGGGATGAGAGGGTTTATTGTTAATGAAAGGAGTGGAGGTTTATTGTCAATGTAGAGAGGAGAGGGGTTATTGTTAATGAAGGGAGGGGAGGTTTATTGTCAATGTAGAGAGGAGATGGGTTATTATTAATGTAGAAAGGGGAGGTTTATTGTCACAATGTAGGGAAGAGAGGGTTTATTGTCAATGTAGAGAGGAGAGGGGTTATTGTTAATGAAGGGAGGGGAGGTTTATTGTCGATGTAGAGAGGAGAGGGGTTATTGTTAATGAATGGAGGGGAGGTTTATTGTCAATGAAGGAAGAGTTAATTGTAAATCTGGTGAGGAGAGTAATATTGGCAGTGTAGGGTGGAGAGTATTATTATCTTTTTAGGGAAGGGAAGGTTTTATTCTCATTGTAAGTAAGAATGGGGTTTATTGTCATTGTAAGGAAATATGGGTTTATTGTCAATGTAGGATAAGTGTTTCTGTTGAGGTAGAGAGATGGGGGTTTAGTGAAGATGTAAGGAGAACTCTTTAGTGGGAGGAGGGTGTGTGTGGGGGGGGGGGGGGGGGGGTAATGCTCTGATATGACTCAGGACTTATACATTTTTTGGTCAAAAATCATTTTAAAATTAAAATGTTTAATTTGAGATGACAAAGGTTAATTATCCTTATGTCAAGAAAAGTCTGTTTGAGGATAGCCAGGCCTTTGTTACACTTCAGGACGTGCAGGATGATTATTTAAGTCCTCATATCATAAAAGATTGTGTGCTGTTGCATTTAGGTTAAAAGGTCAAAGGTCAGTGTTGTTGGTGAAAATTGACTGATCTTAAACAGTTCAAAGTCTGGTTTGTGTAAGAGTATGTTAGGGCTGACTGTGGATTATGCTATATCAAAGTGGTCATAATCAGTGATAATTTACTCACCTTTCATGCCAAAACCTAATCAAGTTGAGTCACACCAGTGCTTGTAGGGGAGCAACACATCAAATAGAAAATTTACCAAAATTGAATTTTGATTGAAAACTAACAATGCTTTGATCACTGGATGTTTGCTGTTGTATATAATTACTGGTAGCTTTGAAGTTGTCCAGTTTAACTGAACTAGTCAGTTTACACTTCACAGAGGACATCTGTTAAGGTCCAGTTATGTTGCTGTTGACTATTAATCTTGCAGATATTTCTGTTCAAGTTAGCAATTTTCAGAATTTTTTATGCATTGTTCATATTGATGATTTCTTGCTACATTGCCCTATATTATGAACGTATTTGTTTTAATTCTAGAAATCATGATGAAGGCCTTAACTATGATAAATAGAGATAAACTTCTGTGCCAAGGTCTATCCCATTTTGTCCTCTTGTTCGTCCATTGCTGTCTCTGTTGGTCATTTTTCATGTAGTTTTCATGTAGTGTTGACGTCGATGTAAGCTTCTTGGGGGTTCTCTACTGTCCCTCTGGTATTGTCTTACAAATGACATCTCATAGTAATGTGTGCAACAGAAAAGGGTTCAAACAGGTTTATTGCAGAACCATAAACAAAAATGGCAATGCTTCAAGGTCGAACATTGACATAGGTAATACTGGATATTTAAGCTTTAAAATCTTCTTCTAAATTATAATTGCTGTAGTTTTGATATATCAATATTAGCACGATTTGTAGATGGATGTGAAAATTAGTTAAAACTGGAAGCTTAGGTGCTATAAAAAGGGATAAAATACAACCTTTACCCTAACCAGAAGGTCAGTGTTCAACAAGGTCGTATTGTCCTTACCCTATGTACAGCAAAGTTTATACAATTACTGATCTGTTTTTGTAGGAATTCCTTGCCCAGAAAGGCTTCGTCCACCGAGACTTGGCAGCTAGAAATATTCTAGTCGGTAGGGACAAGACGGTGAAGGTTGGTGACTTCGGTCTCACCCGCTTTGTCTATAACGATGCAGTATACGTCAACAGAAAGGGGGGACGACTCCCACTCAAGTGGATGTCCATTGAGGCTATCTGTGAGCTGACCTTTTCCTCGGCTAGTGATGTGTAAGTAGAACTATGTTGTCAGACTTTCCCTGTTTATCAGATTTTATCAGTGTTAGCCTTTCTTATACTTTTATATTTTATTTATTTGTCCTGTTGTGTAAATTTCATGTATGTTCTTTAATCACTTTGCCTGTTGGAGTTTTGTTCCATAGTCTTTATCAAATTATTCAATCCTTCAACTTTTGGTATTTTTTTTCTTTGAATTAATTGTACATTCTGTTGAAGCTATTTCTTTCCAACTGTCAAGTTTGTTTTCTAGTTGAGTGTTTATTTTAAGTTACGCAACATTTCTGTCTATTTATCTTGTTTATTTGGAGTAATGGGATGTACCTGTGCATGTATTTTAAGTTCTTGTCATTTAGATGCACTATTCGTGTGGTTTTAAACCTGGACTAAGACTGTGCTATTATCTTGCTGAAAATGTTTGTAAATCATTATTTAATTACTGGGTCTGTGTAACTCTCTCTCTATAATTAATTTTGTGTGTTAGATTGTTTCTGTTCCCATGTGAACGATGCTGTATTAACGTCTGTAAGAATACCTAATCTCTAACTTGGCAAGCTTATGAATGCATGCCAAAGTTTGGATTAAAGTAATCTGGATGTGTCTACATCCTCAGCAGTGAGTGGTAATTGGCAGTTATCAGTGTATGAAGTGTTTCCATGCTAGGTCAGCCGGGGATCTCTAATTTGGAATCATGTCTTCAAGGGTCAGTGTATCGTTTACCTTTGAGTGGTACACTTATTTTTCATAACTTATTGTTGCTTTCACGGCAATCAAATCCATTTGCAAGGTTAACAGTGAGTAATATGAACTAGGTAAAGCCATAATTAGGGCAGCTGGACTGTGTGAACGAGGTCCTACTGGTCTAGTTACACCTGACTACTCCTCTTATAACAATTAGTAATCAATTAATAGATACTAGAACAGCTGGAGTGTGTGTACTAGGTCCTACTGGTCTAGCTACACCTGACTACACCTCTTATAACAATTTGTAATCAAATTGTAGATACAAGAACAGCTGGGGTGTGTGAACTTGGTTCTACTGGTCTAGTTACACCTGACTACATCTCTTATAACAATTAGTAATCAATTAATAGATACTAGACCAGCTAGAGTGTGTGAACTAGGTCCTACTGGTCTAGTTACACCTGACTCCTCCTCTTATAACAATTAGTAATCAATTAATAGATACTATAACAGCTGGAGTGTGTGTACTAGGTCCTACTGGTCTATTTACACCTGACTACACCTCTTATAACAAATAGTCATCAATTAATAGAAACTAGAACAGCTGGAGTGTGTGTACTAGGTCCTACTGGTCTAGCTACACCTGACTACACCTCTTATAACAATTAGGAATCAAATTGTAGATACTAGAACAGCTGGAGTGTGTGTACTAGGTCCTACTGGTCTAGTTACACCTGACTCCCCCTCTTATAACAATAAGTAATCAAATTGTAGATACTATAACAGCTGGAGTGTGTGTACTAGGTCCTACTGTTCTAGTTACACCTGACTACACCTCTTATAACAATTAGCAATCAAATTGTAGATACTAGAACAGCTGGGGTGTGTGTACTAGGTCCTACTGGTCTATTTACACCTGACTACACCTCTTATAACAAATAGTCATCAATTAATAGAAACTAGAACAGCTGGAGTGTGTGTACTAGGTCCTACTGGGCTAGTTACACCTGACTACACCTCTTATAACAAATAGTCATCACTTAATAGATACTAGAACAGCTGGAGTGTGTGTACTAGGTCCTACTGGTCTAGCTACACCTGACTACACCTCTTATAACAATTAGGAATCAAATTGTAGATACTAGAACAGCTGGAGTGTGTGTACTAGGGCCTACTGGTCTAGTTACACCTGACTACTCCTCTTATAACAATAGTAATCAATTAATAGATACTAGAACAGCTAGAGAGTGAGAACTAGGTCCTACTGGTCTAGTTACACCTGACTACTCCTCTTATAACAATTAGTAATCGATTAATAGATACTAGAACAGCTAGAGTGTGTGAACTAGGTCCTACTGGTCTAGTTACACCTGATTACAGCTCTTATAACAATTAGTAATCAATTAATAGATACTATAACAGCTGGAGTGTGTGTACTAGGTCCTACTGGGCTAGTTACACCTGACTACACCTCTTATAACAATTAGTAATCAAATTGTAGATACAAGAACAGCTGGGGTGTGTGAACTAGGTTCTACTGGTCTAGTTACACCTGACTACACCTCTTATAACAATTAGTAATCAATTAATAGATACTAGAACAGCTGGGGTGTGTGTACTAGGTTCTACTGGTTTATTTATACCTGACTACACATCTTATAACAATTAGTAATCAATAAAAGCAGCCACTCTATCTTTCCTCCACCACCAAAATCTGGCACGTCCTAATTAATAACCAAAGCTGTTAACAAAAAAATAAAACACTGACAAACCATACCAAACATGTTCTTGGAGATTTTTTTCATATTTTGGCAATATTTTAAGCGAAAAGTTGCATAATAATGTTTGGAATGGTGTAGACTTATATAACCCACTGCAACAAAGCTAGGAGAAATATACCTTCAGTCCATCTCATAGTCTGAGGATAAAAGGTTGTCCTGACAGCTCTTCCTAAACTAATAATCTGACTTCACCAAACCATTAAATGCTTTAAAGATTTAACATGTTCTGTAGTTGCACAACTAACATTTATATTTCAGTTTTGACTCCCCAGAGTTATTGCACTTTTTGTAATTTCCAAATCTATGTGACCAATTACAATGAAACAATCTGGAAGTGGTACATAGGGAATATACTTTATATTAAAAGGTCAAATTTAGAATTTTGGCAACAAAGATGGCCACTCTAACCTCTGATTGGCTGAAACATTAAACATTTCAATGGTCTAATTGGGGATGTATTTGTGACCAATGGCTAACAGTTCTGTTTTTTTTAAATCCTCTTGTTCCTTGTATCAGACTTTGCTCATTTTTCCAAATTTTGATAAAATGTATGTATTTGGACACAACACATAACTTTTTTTATATATGGTTATTGTAAGTTTCAAAAACCTTGGGTGGAGATAGAGGGTCCTATAAGTGCAGCCAGACATCCAAGCTTTTCTGGGTTTCTCCAGATACAAGAATTCAGATTGGTGCCCTATTTAATTCCTGTTTGTTGCCAAAAATATTGTTATTTTATCTTCAGACATGTAAAAGGTGAAAAAGGATCGAGCCTGATTTACATCTCGTTCTTCCCTGTCTCCTGTCTTATATACCACGGATCTGTGTAATCTTTTGAAACGAGGAAAGATTAAACATTGAGTTTAGGTAGCTTAAGTTAATATATCAAATACCATTCAAATTTAATAGATTTGTGTGATCAACGATAAAAACTGCATAATCTATGAAGTATGAATCTTAAGAAAAAAAATGTTTTATTCAAATTACTAATCTTGCATCAAATCAAATTGGATTAAGTCTAAATTTTCAACCAATTTATAAGATTTTGAAATGAATTCTTCATTAGGAATGTATGAGCCGTAACTCCGTTTTAACTGGTGAATCCACTTCTCCACTAGGGCTGCCTTGGTTGAGGTAACATCGCAAGCTTGTGTGTGTAATTTCTCTTTGATTTACGGTTTCCAAAATTAAACTATCTTCAGTGTAGACGCTGACGTCATAGGTAACAGGTGGTTAAATCAGGCTATTATCTTTTACGGTCATTTTGGAATGATGGGCTTTGATATGGGGCTCTTAAGCTTCTGTTTTATATCTACTTTTATCGCCGCTGTCTTTACTGCTTGACAAAGTATGTATGTTTAAAATCTTGTAACCTGATTTAATGTATTCTATAGAAAACCAGTGACGTGTAGAATCCTTATTGTCAATTAGGAAAATAGTCAGGTGTCATTTAGATTTCCTCAGGGACTTAAAATTGAAATAGTTGGGAAGTAATAATGAGAAATATTTAAGTATTTACTTTTTCTGTCTATGTTTTCTACCTTTGTGTGTGTCACCTAGCAATATGAGGATCTTATGAGACAATATTAGCTACTTTTGAAGCTTTTAAGAAGTTTTCTAGCATGTGTTGTGCCTATAAGCTATTCGTTAGTGTGATGGTTAGAATTCAACAGTTTTCAATATCACCTTGCCATGTTTTTATTCAATTTAGCCTTTTCGAATAAATTTGATCATAACCTACTTTGAAGGTCACAGAATGAGATAAATAAAGTCAGCTATACAAGCCCTTTGGGTCTTTTGTTAGCCTTTTCAAGTAAATTTGATCATAGTGTGTATTGAAGCGTCATTCATGCTATAAAAACATATTGAAATTTGCTGATTTCTTCAATGGAAAACACATTTAATAATCTTTCATAAGTTAATTCTGTCATATACATATTACCTTGATTAACAGTTACAAATTAATTGTAACAAAATGTCATTTACAGTGACAAAATCACAACATAACAGAATCAAAATCAAGGTGACAAAATTATTGACAAAAATTCCACTCAAATACCAAGCTTACAGAATATCAATAAAGGCAACAATTTGATTGTATTGTAAAAGGAAATGGGTTTAGAGAGTTTTATTGTAACATCACCATGTCCTATTGTAATCTACACCGTAAAAACAAACTTTATACGATCAACATCGCAACAAACATCCAGAACAACTGTTAAGTAGGATATTTATTTTTGAAATTTAGAAGTGTTTACAGCCTGTGTCTGTAGGGCCGAGGAAGTTTTTATCGCTGTTCATTGTCCGTGATAGAGAATCAGAAAAGCTGTAAGAATGTACGATAACTATAAAAGGAGAGGTCGTAAATCTGGCGGCCCTGACAGGGGATCAATGGCCGACTGCATCACAGTAGATACTGTTCGGTGTGTGGTAAGTCATCTAATATTTCATTATCATAAACGTATTTGTCATAACCAACAGGACATTCCTCATATCTCTACTATATATCCAGGCTTATATTGGCTAACACTCCATAAATGCCACCGAGATTTGATGTACAGGGAGTTTTTGTAGTTTTTTTTGCGCCCATTACGTTGATTTACTGTAATCGGACTGCAGTGAACCCCCAGACAGGTCTTTGATATCCAATCACATCACCACAGATCTCTTTTCAAATTCAAATAGGTTCTGTGTCGGTGTGTGTTGGATACACCAGACACAGTCACTGGGGTAGGAACATGATGGCTGCTTATTATGACAAGGGTTTAAAGTTGACAGAAATATTATGGTAGATACAGATTCTGGAATTTGAGAGATTTAACTTTCACATAGCTATTTAAAATTAAAACATAAAATTTGCATCGTGAGAAATTTCTTGATGGGGACCACTTATTTTGGATATCTAAAAATGTATCACCTTTTCAAAACCAGCCCAACTATATTAGATTTACAATGAATCCTGACAGACTACTTTGTCATGAGATTACCTGTCGGTAACAACCACATGTCACAAAAAAACATATCATGAGGGATCACTTATCATGAGGGATCACTTATCATGAGGGATCACTTATCACGAGGGATCACTTATCATGAGAGATCACTTATCATGAGGAACTTTTTTGAGAAATCATCTGTCATGAGAAAAAACCTTTCCTTAAAGATCATCTGTCATTGGAGATCACCTGTCATTAGAGTTCATCTGTCATGAGAAATCATCTGTCATTACAGATCACCTGTCATTAGAGATTACCTGTCATGAGAAAAAATCTTTCCTTAAAGATCATCTGTCATTAGAGATCACCTGTCATTAGAGATCATCTGTCATTACAGATCACCTGTCATTACAGATCGCCTGTCATAAGAGATCACCTGTTATTAGAGATTATCTGTCATAAGAGATCACCTGTCATGAGAGATAACCTGTCATCAGAGATCACCTGTCATTTAGAGATCACCTGTCATTAGAGATCCCCTGTCATCAGAGATCACCTGTCATCAGAGATCATCTGTTATCAGAGATCAAATGTCATGAGAGATCATTGTCATTAGAGATCATTTGTCATCCGAGACCACCTGTCATAAGAGATCACCTGTCATTTCATGAGACCACCTGTCATGAGAGGCCATATATATTGTATGAGAGACCACCTGTCATGAGATACCATGTTTATTCTATGAGAGACCACCTGTCACGAGAGGCCATATCTATTCTGTGAGAGACCACCTGTTATGAAAGGCCATATATATTTTATTAGAGACCACCAGTCATGAGAGACCATATCTATTGTATGAGAGACCACCTGTCATGAGAGACCATATACATTCTGTGAGAGACCACCTGTTATGAAAAGCCATATGTTTGATGAGAGACCAACTGTTATGAGAGACCTTATATATTTTGTATGAGAGACCACCTGTCATGAGAGACCATATTTATTGTATGAGAGACCACCTGTCATGAGAGACCATATACATTCTGTGAGAGACCCCCTGTTATGAAAAGCCATATGTTTGATGAGAGACCAACTGTTATGAGAGACCTTATATATTTTTATTGGAGACCACCTGTCATGAGAGGCCATATATATTTTATTAGAGACCACCAGCCATGAGAGACCATATCTATTGTATGAGAGACCACCTGTCATGAGAGACCATATTTATTGTATGAGAGGCCACCTGTCATGAGAGGCAATATATATTGTATGAGAGACCAACTATCATGAGAGGCCATATATATTTTATGAGAGACCACCTGTCATTGGAGACCATATTTATTGTATGAGACACCACTTGTCATGAGAGGCAATATATATTATATGAGAGACCACCTGTCATGTCATGAGAGGCAATATATATTTTATGTGAGACCACCTGTCATGAGCGGCCATATATATTGTATGAGAGACCACCAGTCATGAGAGGCAATATATATTGTATGAGAGACCACCTTTCATGAGAGGCCATATATATTTTATGAGAGACCACCTGTCATTGGAGACCATATTTATTGTATGAGACACCACCTGTCATGAAAGGCCATATATATTTTATGAGAGACCAACTGTTATGAGAGACCTTATATATTTTTATGAGAGACCCCCTGTCATGAGAGGCAATATATATTGTATGAGAGACCACCTGTGATGAGAGGCCATATATATTTTATTAGAGACCACCAGTCATGAGAGTCCATATCTATTGTATGAGAGACCACCTGTCATGAGAAGCAATATATATTGTATGAGAGACCACCTGTCATGAGAGGCCATATATATTGTATGGGAGACCACCAGTCATGAGAGGCCATATATATTGTATGAGAGACCACCTGTTATGAGAGACCATATTTATTGTATGAGAGACCACCTGTCATGAAAGGCCATATATATTTTATGAGAGACCAACTGTTATGAGAGACCTTATATATTTTTATGGGAGACCACCAGTCATGAGAGGCCATATATATTGTATGAGAGACCACCTGTCATGAGAGACCGTATCTATTCTGTAAGAGACCACCTGTTATGAAAGGCCATATATATTTTATGAGAGACCAACTGTTATGAGAGACCTTATATATTTTTATGAGAGACCACCTGTCATGAGAGGCAATATATATTGTATGAGAGACCACCTGTCATTGGAGACCTTATATATTTTTATGAGAGACCAACTGTCATGAGAGACCATATTTATTGTATGAGAGACCACCTGTTATGAGAGGCCATATCTATTCTGTGAGAGACCACCTGTTATGAAAGGCCATATATATTTTATGAGAGACCAACTGTCATGAGAGGCCATATGTATTTTATGAGAGACCACCTGTCATGAGAGGCAATATACATGTTTGAGAGACCACCTGTCAAGAGAGGCAATATATATTTATGAGAGACCACCTGTTATGAGAGACCTTGTATATTTTTATTAGAAACCACCTGTCATGAGAGGCCATATATATTGTATGAGAGGCCATATATATTTTATGAGAGACCACCTGTCATGAGAGGCCATATATATTGTATGAGAGACAACCAGTCATGAGAGGCCATATATATTGTATGAGAGACCACCTGTTATGAGAGGCAATATATATTGTATGAGAGACCACCTGTTATGAGAGGCCATATATATTTTATGAGAGACCACCTGTCATGAGAGGCAACATATATTGTATGAGAGACCACCTTTCATGAGAGGCCATATATATTGTATGAGAGACCAACTGTTATGAGAGACCTTATATATTTTTTATGAGAGCCCACCTGTCATGAGAGGCAATATACATTGTATGAGAGACCACATGTTATGAGAGGCCATATTCATCTTTATAAAGAGACTACCTGTCATGAGAGACCTTAAATATGTTATAAGAGACCACCTGTCATGAGAGACCCTAGATATTGTATGAGAGACCACCTGTCATTGGCGACCTTATATATTTTTATGAGAGACCAACTGTCATGAGAGACCATATTTATTGTATGAGAGACCTCCTGTCATGAGAGGCAATATATATTATATGAGAGACCACCTGTCATGAAATGCCATATATATTTTATGAGAGACCAAATGTCATGAGAGACCCTATATATTGTATGAGAGACCAACTGTTATGAGAGACCTTATATATTTTTTATGAGAGACCTCCTGTCATGAGAGGCAATATATATTGCATGAGAGACCACCTGTCATGAAAGGCCATTTATATTTTATGAGAGACCACCTGTCATTGGCGACCTTATATATTTTTATGAGAGACCACCTGTCATTGGAGACCATATTTATTGTATGAGAGACCACCTGTCATTGGCGACCTTATATATTTTTATGAGAGACCGCCTGTCATGAGAGGCAATATATATTTTATGAGAGACCAACTGTTATGAGAGACCTTATATATTTTTTATGAGAGACTACCTGTCATGAGAGACCTTAAATATGTTATAAGAGACCACCTGTCATGAGAGACCATATCTATTGTATGAGAGACCACCTGTCATAAGAGGCCATATATATTGTATGAGAGACCCCATGTGATAAGAGGCAATATATATAGTATGAGAGACCACCTGTCATGGGAGGCAATATATATTGTATGAGAGACCAACTGTTATGAGAGACCTTATATATTTTTTATGAGAGACCACCTGTCATTGGAGACCTTATATATTTTTATGGGAGACCACCTGTCATGAGAGGCAACATATATTGTATGAGAGACCACCAGTCATGAGAGGCAATATATATTATATGAGAGACCCCCTGTCATGTCATGAGAGGCAATATATATTGCATGAGAGACCACCTGTCATGAGAGACCATATCTATTGTATGAGAGACCACCTGCCATAAGAAGCAATATATATTGTTTGAGAGACCACCTGTCATGAGGGGCAATATATATTGTATGAGAGGCCACCTGTCATGAGAAGCAATATACATTGTATGAGAGACCACCTGTTATGAGAGGCCATATTCATTTTTATAAAGAGACTACCTGTCATGAGAGACCTTAAATATGTTATAAGAGACCACCTGTCATGAGAGAACTTTTATATTTTATGAGAGACCACCTGTTATGAGAGGCTACATTGACTTGATTTGACATTCATTATGTTAATAAATATCTTCATGTATAGTGAAAATATGTTAAAAATGCTTTAGCGTATTCAGACACAAAACCCCCAGATGATGTTCAGAATTAAATTCATTATGTATATATATTCCTGGAATCTAGTTTCCCCATACCTACTTTGAATGCTGTGGATGAGTAGTACTGACACTGTACACTCTGATAGTTTACACCTGTATATAGGGCAATGATCAGGGCTGGGATTCACAGCACCTGTGCATCTCGTAAAGGACCACGAAATAAAAAATGAAATTTATATGCATTGAGTAATCAAGTAAAGCTGTAGATGTCAAAAGCTGTTACATCAGCTATTGAAGAGATGACAGGTTTATAGAAATGGGTTATTAGTCCCTTACCTGTGAAACAGGTTACATATGTCCTTCTGTGTGTCAGTCCCTCTGTCCATCAGTCTATCACATACTTTTGTCTGGATAATTACTTCTGAACAGCTGAATATCTGTGTAACTGAACTTAACAGATACATATTTCATAATAAACTGTGCATCACATAAAACTCTTTTGAGTTTGGACCCCCAAAGTCAAGGTAAAAGCAGGAGATCAAAGATTAAATCCTAAACCTATAATCGCATCTGGACAGTGTGTAGCATACAAATGTTGTCAGTACCTCAAGGTCAAGGTCATAAAGAGGTCAAATGTTGTATCACCAAGGTCATATCAAAGGGACAAATGTAAGATCAATGTAATGTTTGTCCCACCTAAAACTTCTGATTAGTTCCATCATAATTGGTCAAAACTTCAGTCCTCTTCGATGGATTTGTCATGATTAGAGGATGTGTTTTAAATTGTGTGAAATAGAATTTTTATGAGTGAGCCGGACAAATTCAAACTTTTGGGGCAGTATGTTTTAATTGACAATCCTGCAGCTTAGTTTTGACATTTAAATTCAGTGAAAAATAAAGACTTTGGAAACCTGCAATAATTATAAAAAAATAAAAAAAAGTGTTTTTTTTACGAACATCTGCAGTTTATTACTTGTTGTTGTTTTGTATCAGAATATGAAAATGAACAGTAATAACTATAGACATACAGACTTATCAAGCCAGATGTTCGGTTTGTTTATACGCAGGGTGCACTAATGCATTTGGTGGTGGATAAGAAGGTCAAATGCAACGATTCGATCTCAAGTTCACGTCCTTGTTACATAATGATCGGCAGTATTTAACATATAGTGTTTCAGAGAGAAACAACTTGAATGTGGTAGCAGGGCTAGATTTTCCTCAGTGTTGGGTTACCTTCACAGAGCTGTGGGGTGGTAACTGATCTACCAAATGTACATTTATTTGACAAAAATTACATTAAAACAAGATAAATGGTGAGATAGGGACAGCTTGATTAGCTGGGTTGGACCTGAAATAGAGCCATGTGGCTGTGTGGGGCAGATCCTTAGGAACATTGCTGTGTTTGATTGCGTTTTAATTGTAATATTTTTACCCCAGAACTTAATCTTCCATTTACTAATTGTATCACCCTATTTTCTGTCTGTCATTTTGGTTAGGGGTGTCTTTCCGCCTCTGCAAAACTGACAGGAAAACTAGCTTTCACTTTTACTGCAATTGCTATCTTTTAGCCTCATATAGACATTTTCAAAACACAAATATTTCCACTGATTCTAGCAAAGGACTTTTGAACTAAGGAAAACCTTGTTATACTGTCACCAATTGTCTAGAGAAATTTTGGTACAATCAGGAAATGCACTAAGGAATTCTAAAGAAAACAAGAAAAAATAAAATTTAAATGTATATGATGGCAGTAAATGAGGTGGCAAATGAAATGATGGGCATTATAATGAGGTTTTACTGTACCTGTTGATTTTTTGTGATGGATCCTGTTTCAGTTGCAGTATTTTCTCGAGGTCAATCATCAAAGAGTATACATACTATATATATCTGGTTTCTTATTGTATGAGCAAGCAAGTCTGACATGTTCTTTACTAGAAAATTGCATAATAAATCTTACTCCTGTAACTTGCTAGGTACATGATAAATCTTTATCTGGTGTCCGTTTCTTTCTCACTTTAAAGCGCAGGACCAGTCCTAGAGTTATTTCCTCCTTATTGAGGGAAGGAACAGCCTTAGTGTGAGTTACTTATTCTCTCTGTTGAGAGAAGGACCAGTCCTAGAGTTACTGCCTCCCTATTGAGGGAAGGATCAGTCCTAGAGTAACTGCCTCTCTAATGAGGGAAGGACCATTTTATAGTTACTTCCTCAATATTGAGGGAAGGATTAGTCCTAGAGTTACTGCCTTCCTATTTAGGGAAGGACCAGTCCTAGACTTACTTCCTCTTTAATGAGGGAAGGACAATATCATAGTTACTTCCTCCCTATTGAGGGAAGGGTCAGTCCTAGTGTTACTTCGTCTCTAATTAGGAAAGGACCATATTAGAGTTACTTCCTCACTATTGAGGGAAGGATCAGTCCTAGAGTTACTTCCTCTCTAATGAGGGAAGGACCATATTAGAGTTACTTCCTCACTATTGAGGGAAGGATCAGTCCTAGAGTTACTAATTCTCTCTGTTGAGAGAAGGATCAGTCCTAGAATTACTGCCTCCCTATTGAGGGAAGGATCAGTCTTAGAGTTACTTCCTCTCTAATGAGGGAAAGATCAGTCCTAGAGTTACTTCCTCTCTTATTGAGGGAAAGATCAGCCCTAGAGTTACTGCCTCCCTTTTGAGGGAAGGATCAGTCCTACAGCTACTGCCTCCCTATTGAGGGAAGGATCAGTCCTAGAGTTACTGCCTCCGTATTGAGGGAAAAATTAGTCCTAGAGTTACTGCCCATCTAATGAGGGAATGATCAGTCCTAGAGTTACTTCCTCTCTAATGAGGGAAGGATCAGTCCTACAGCTACTGCCTCCCTATTGAGGGAAGGATCAGTCCTAGAGTTACTGCCTCCGTATTGAGGGGAAAATTAGTCCTAGAGTTACTGCCCATCTAATGAGGGAATGATCAGTCCTAGAGTTACTTCCTCTCTAATGAGGGAAGGATCAGTCCTAGAGTTACTTCCTCTCTAATGAGGGAAGGATCAGCCCTAGAGTTACTGCCTCCCCATTGAGAGAAGGATCAGTCCTACAGCTACTGCCTCCCTATTGAGGAAAGGACCAGTCCTAGAGTTACTGCCTCCCTATTGAGGAAAGGACCAGTCCTAGAGTTACTGCCTCCCTATTGAGAGAAGGATCAGTCCTAGAGTTACTTTCTCCCCATTGAGAGAAGGATCAGTCCTAGAGTTATTGCCTCCCTATTGAGAGAAGGATCAGTCCTAGAGTTTCTGCCTCCCCATTGAGAGAAGGATCAGTCCTAGAGTTACTGCCTCCCCATTGAGAGAAGGATCAGTCCTAGAGTTACTTTCTCCCTATTGAGAGAAGGATCAGTCCTAGAGTTACAGCCTCCCCATTGAGAGAAGGATCAGTCCTAGAGTTACTGCCTCCCTATTGAGAGAAGGATCAGTCCTAGAGTTACTGCCTCCCCATTGAGAGAAGGATCAGCCCTAGAGTTACTGCCTCCCCATGGAGAGAAGGATCAGTCCTAGAGTTACTGCCTCCCCATGGAGAGAAGGATCAGCCCTAGAGTTACTGCCTCCCCATTGAGAGAAGGATCAGTCCTAGAGTTACAGCCTCCCCATTGAGAGAAGGATCAGCCCTAGAGTTACTGCCTCCCTATTGAGAGAAGGATCAGTCCTAGAGTTACTGCCTCCCCATGGAGAGAAGGATCAGTCCTAGAGTTACTGCCTCCCCATTGAGAGAAGGATCCGTTCTAGAGTTACTGCCTCCCCTTTGAGTAATTCCACTTTAAAGGGTAGGATTTTTCCTTGTGTCTGTTATGTCATTACTTCAAAGGATAAGACCAGTTATAGTATCTAAAGGATACCCACATCACTGCCAGAAACTGTAGCAAGTAGCAATGCATAAAAACGTTTTTTGCATGACTTTAGCTTTGATAAATCATTTCTAAAAAGAAAACTTTACCTAGCAGGACTTTTATGAAAAATATTAAAGGTGAAATGAACAGTTTAATCAACAACAGTGTTAAGAATGAAAACAAAGTGGGCCTAGAGCAGGATTTGAACCCAGGATGTCTTAGTGTTACACTGTTGCTCTAACCTACTTGGTTATCTTGTCAATGGAAGTGCCCTGCCTCAAATGTGCTATTGTTACCTCCGAAGCAAAATTAAAGGAGGATACTGTATACATGATAAACCACAGGGCAGTGGCCTGGGAGAGGGATCTTTTAAGTATCAGTGGTAATGGCCAGTATGTGTAACGTCCATACTATAGAGGGTATATCTTATCTATGATTTGATTAGTGTTAACATATTTAGTGTCAATGGAGGGGCTTTATAAAAACTGTATCTTCTTTATTGTCAGCTTTTGCCTTTATAAGGTCTTCCAAGTTTTCCAAACACATTATATCTCCTTCAGGTGTATGATTTAACGAGTAAAACCTTTTTTACCTGCAAATTGCATCATACTAGCATAACAGAAGAAGCTCATATATTTTCATGATTTTCATTTTCCATATTTCCTTGTATCAAAACCATATTTTTATTATGAAATGAGCAACACTGCAACTTAGTGTTAATTATACATGAAGATTTAGAGGTATTCTTTGTAAAGTGATGAAATATATGTGTTTGATGAATATAGGCAGTATACACTGTATGTGATTTATATATGGTTTAAAAACATATGGTATTATACTGAAGACATACCTGTATCTGTACAGTGTTAGATGCTAAACATAATTGCACACAGGTGTGCAACTCTCAAAACTGCTACATCATATATCATAAAACTTAACACCAACTAAATCTGCGGCAATGTTGGCTTTAAAAGCGCAAATTAATATTTTACATTCATATAAATAACTTATCCATTCAGACTTTTGGAAAATTAAGTCATAAAGATCTTTATCATCGGAAGCAGCCAAACATGAAAAGCTGGGTTTGGTTTAATTGAAAGATTCATTGAGTCTAGATTGCAGGATATGCAGAGAAATGTAATTGGGGACAAAGGGGAGCGTAAGATACTGATTTCACACCGAGATGAGTATCGCACATGTCATACCGTAGAAGTCCTCCAGACATTGTACTAGTGTAAGACAGATATCTGAGGTAGGGGTAGTCCTCCAGACATTGTACTAGTGTAAGACAGATCTCTGAGGTAGGAGTAGTCCTCCAGACATTGTACCAGTGTAAGACAGATATCTGAGGTAGGAGTAGTCCTCCAGGCATTGTACTAGTGTAAGACAGATATCTGAGGTACGAGTAGTCCTCCAGACATTGTACTAGTGTAAGACGGATATCTGAGGTAGGAGTAGTCCTCCAGACACTGTACTAGTGTAAGACAGATATCTGAGGTAGGAGTAGTCCTTCAGACATTGTACTAGTGTAAGACAGATATCTGAGGTCGGAGTAGTCCTCCAGACATTGTACTAGTGTAAGGCAGATATCTGAGGTAGGAGTAGTCCTCCAGACATTTTGCTAGTGCAAGACAGATATCTGAGGTAGGAGTAGTCCTCCAGACATTGTGCGAGTGTAAGACAGATATCTGAGGTAGGATTAGTCCTCCAGACATTGTACTAGTGTGAGACAGATATCTGAGGTAGGAGTAGTCCTCCAGACATTGTACTAGTGTGAGACAGATATCTGAGGTAGGAGTAGTCCTCCAGACATTGTTCTAGTGTAAGACAGATATCTGAGGTAGGAGTAGACCTCCAGACATTGTACCAGTGTAAGACAGATATCTGAGGTAGGAGTAGTCCTCCAGACATTGTTCTAGTGTAAGACAGATATCTGAGGTAGGAGTAGTCCTCCAGGCATTGTACTAGTGTAAGACAGATATCTGAGGTACGAGTAGTCCTCCAGACATTGTACTAGTGTAAGACGGATATCTGAGGTAGGAGTAGTCCTCCAGACATTGTGCTAGTGTAAGACAGATATCTGAGGTAGGAGTAGTTCTCCAGACATTGTACTAGTGTAAGACAGATATCTGAGGTCGGAGTAGTCCTCCAGACATTGTACTAGTGTAAGGCAGATATCTGAGGTAGGAGTAGTCCTCCAGACATTGTGCTAGTGTAAGACAGATATCTGAGGTAGGAGTAGTCCTCCATACATTGTACTAGTGTAAGACAGATATCTGAGGTACGAGTAGTCCTCCAGACATTGTACTAGTGTAAGACGGATATCTGAGGTAGGAGTAGTCCTCCAGACATTGTGCTAGTGTAAGACAGATATCTGAGGTAGGAGTAGTCCTCCAGGCATTGTACTAGTGTAAGACAGATATCTGAGGTAGTAGTAGTCCTCCAGACATTGTACTAGTGTAAGACGGATATCTGAGGTAGGAGTAGTCCTCCAGACATTGTGCGAGTGTAAGACAGATATCTGAGGTAGGATTAGTCCTCCAGACATTGTACTAGTGTGAGACAGATATCTGAGGTAGGAGTAGTCCTCCAGACATTGTGCGAGTGTAAGACAGATATCTGAGGTAGGATTAGTCCTCCAGACATTGTACTAGTGTGAGACAGATATCTGAGGTAGGAGTAGTCCTCCAGACATTGTACTCCCCCAAGACAGATATCTGAGGTAGGAGTAGTCCTCCAGACATTGTGCTAGTGTAAGACAGATATCTGAGGTAGGAGTAGTCCTCCAGATATTTAGACTATTCTAGTATGTATGCATGACAACTAGCTATCTCGTGTAGAAAAAAGTCCTTCTCACATTCATATCGTACTCTGACATCTGTCTGGAAGCAGTAGTAAAGCTGTGAATGAGACGAGTCAGTCTCCATTTTGTCCAGGGACATAGTGAAAAGGCTTGTGATCAGATAGGGACATGGGTTGAACTTTACAGCACACACACGTAAATTTCATATAAAATGTGACAAGCTTTTCAGCTTCTCAATTTAATGAAATGATAAATGCACATTTTGTGTTGTAAATATTTTAAAAACAAACTTGAACTATTCAACAAAGCTTTTTTTCATTAATTTCATCCTTTTCAAAGTTCAGAGACATCCTGAAACCCTCCGACTGATAAGAGAGCTTCAGAGTAACCATGACAGACGTTCTAGTTGATCTATCAGGTTTGTAGTGTCAAGTCTGTTGAGGTAACACCAGCAATATACTAGCTACAGAAACAGAGCTTCCTCGGGGAGTGATGGCTGCTTTTATTTACTGTCACTCAAGATAATCAATTTTCAAAAGCTACGAAAAACACAAGGTTTACCAAGTAACTCTTTCGCAACTTATGAAAACAACAAAGATGGAGATAAATCCCTTGACCAACCATAAACATGTGAGGAATCATGTCTTTTGAATATACACAGCAATTTTGTAATTAGGATGAATATGGTGAAACTATATTTTTTTCACTGAAATATGTTATATTTCAAAATTAATCTTATTTTAATTATATTAGTTACAAGAAATAGATAGCACTGGTTTCATTGCGTGTTCAAGTCACTCAATAGTTGGTAGTTTGACATAAAATAACATCCACGGCCATGGTCACTGGTATTACGTTTAGAAGTTGTCTGGGGTCAAATATTAGAACACTTTGGTTGAGTTAAGCCACTTCATTCCCTCACAGATTTTAATCATTGAATAGAGTTTTGTTTTTCAGGGTGTCAAGGTCAATGTCACCATAATAATAATAATAATCCTTCGAGGTTCTTATGTACCGCTTTATCACAACAAAGTTCATAGGTCGTCTCAAAGCGGTTCACAAATTATTATCAGTGGTTATAGGGCCTTTGCAACCAGCTAATATCTTTCTCAACTCCCTTTGGAGCATACAGCCGGTGCTGCCATTTCGGCGCTCACACCTTTAAGCATTCAACAATTCTAGCACTGCCCAACCACATACTCATTTACAGCTGAGTAGACTGGAACAAGCAGAGTAAAGTATCTTGCTCAAAGATACTACAAAGTGCCATGCCGTGACTCAAACCCTTAGGTCATGAGCCCGGCGTCCCACCACTAGACTACCGTGCCTCCTTTCTATTAATAGAAAATTGAACAATTAACAATCAAACTAATTTTACATTGCCACAGGGGCATTTGTTTCATCACACATTTTTTATTTTATTTTTTTATTTCGAATGCAAATTTGGTACTTTTGATTTAAAAAAGTAAATTAGACTAGCTGAACACTTCTGACATAAACCAGGGTCATCTTTGTTTGATGATAGCTAATTTCTGATGAAAGAAAACTAACAGCATTAATAAATTAGATGAAAATATCCTTGTTATCGAATTTTCAAATTCGCTATGATTTGATGTGATAAACCTTTCAGAACTAAAATGGAACATATTGTAATTTATTTGGAAATGACGTTGATGTGCATGGACTGTGTGACAGCTTTAATTGATTTACTAATGTGCCGTATTAATAAAGGGTTTTGTTTGATCATTGACTTATCTAAGATGACATTTCATGAAAAAAATTGTCTAATGATACTATATTCTGAGCGATGTCAAACTCACGTTGCCTCTGAAGTAAACACCTTCAGTGGGAGTCACACCTATTGTATCCAGTCAAGTTGCCTCTTACGAAAGTACCTTCTGTGGCAGTCTACCTGTCATGTCACTTCTGAAGTAAATATTGTGGCAGCCATGCCTAATTGTACCTGTCAAGGTCATTCCTATGTGGCAGACCTGTGTACTTGTCAGGGTAATGCCCATGTGGCAGCCCTGTGTACTTGTCAGGGTAATGCCTATCTGGCAGCCCTGTGGTACCAGTCAGGGTAATGCCTATGTGGCAGCCCTGTAGTACCAGCCAGTGTAATGCCCATGTGGCAGCTGCCCTGTAGTACCAGTCAGTGTAATGCCCATGCGGCAGCCCTGTGGTACCAGTCAGTGTAATGCCTATGTGACAGCCCTGTGGTACCAGTCAGGGTAATGCCCATGGGGCAGCCCTGTGTACTTGTCAGGGTAATGCCCATGGGGCAGCCCTGTGTACTTGTCAGGGTAATGCCTATATGGCAGCCCTGTGTACTTGTCAGGGTAATGCCCATGGGGCAGCCCTGTGTACTTGTCAGGGTAATGCCTATATGGCAGCCCTGTGTACTTGTCAGGGTAATGCCCATGGGGCAGCCCTGTGTACTTGTCAGGGTAATGCCCATGGGGCAGCCCTGTGTACTTGTCAGGGTAATGCCCCTGTGGCAGCCCTGTGTACTTGTCAGGGTAATGCCTATGTGGCAGCCCTGTGGTACCAGTCAGGGTAATGCCTATGTGGCAGCCCTGTAGTACCAGCCAGTGTAATGCCCATGTGGCAGCTGCCCTGTAGTACCAGTCAGTGTAATGCCCATGCGGCAGCCCTGTGGTCTTGTCAGGGTAATGCCTATGTGGCAGCCCTGTGTACTTGTCAGGGTAATGCCCATGGGGCAGCCCTGTAGTACCAGTCAGGGTAATGCCCATGTGGCAGCCCTGTGTTCTTGTCAGGGTAATGCCCATGTGGCAGCCCTGTGGTACCAGTCAGGGTAATGCCCATGTGGCAGCCCTGTGTTCTTGTCAGGGAAATGCCCGTGTGGCAGCCCTGTGGTACCAGTCAGGGTAATGCCTAATTGTACCTGTCAAGGTCATTCCTATGTGGCAGACCTGTGTACTTGTCAGGGGAATGCCCATGTGGCAGCCCTGTGTACTTGTCAGGGTAATGCCTATATGGCAGCCCTGTGTACTTGTCAGGGTAATGCCCATGGGGCAGCCCTGTGTACTTGTCAGGGTAATGCCCATGGGGCAGCCCTGTAGTACCAGTCAGGGTAATGCCCATGTGGCAGCCCTGTGTTCTTGTCAGGGTAATGCCCATGTGGCAGCCCTGTGTTCTTGTCAGGGAAATGCCCGTGTGGCAGCCCTGTGGTACCAGTCAGGGTAATGCCCATGGGGCAGCCCTGTGTACTTGTCAGGGTAATGCCCATGGGGCAGCCCTGTGTACTTGTCAGGGTAATGCCCCTGTGGCAGCCCTGTGTACTTGTCAGGGTAATGCCCCTGTGGCAGCCCTGTGTACTTGTCAGGGTAATGCCTATGTGGCAGCCCTTTTGCACCAGTCAGGGTAATGCCCATGTGGCCGCCCTGTGTACTTGTCAGGATAATGCCCATGTGGCAGCCCTGTGAACTTGTCAGGGTAATGCCCATGTGGCAGCCCTGTGTACTTGTCAGGGAAATGCCCGTGTGGCAGCCCTGTAGTACCAGTCAGTGTAATGCCTGTGTGGCAGCCCTGTGGTACCAGTCAGGGTAATGCCCATGTGGCAGCCCTGTGTACTTGTCAGGGTAATGCCCATGTGGCAGCCCTGTGTTCTTGTCAGGGAAATGCCCGTGTGGCAGCCCTGTAGTCCCAGTCAGTGTAATGCCTGTGTGGCAGCCCTGTGGTACCAGTCAGGGTAATGCTTACGTGGCAGCCCTGTAGTACCAGTCAGTGTAATGCCTATGTGGCAGCCCTGTGGTACCAGTCAGTGTAATGCCTGTGTGTGCCCATGTGGCAGCCCTGTGTACTTGTCAGGGAAATGCCCATGTGGCAGCCCTGTGGTACCAGTCAGGGTAATGCTTATGTGGCAGCCCTGTAGTACCAGTCAGTGTAATGCCTATGTGGCAACCCTGTGATACAAGTCAGGGTAATGCCCATGTGGCAGCCCTGTGATACAAGTCAGGGTAATGCCTATGTGGCAGCCCTGTAGTACCAGTCAGTGTAATGCCCATGTGGCAGCCCGGTGTACTTGTCAGGGTAATGCCTATATGGCAGCCCTGTGTACTTGTCAGGGAAATGCCCATGTGGCAGCCCGGTGGTACCAGTCAGGGTAATGCTTACGTGGCAGCCCTGTAGTACCAGCCAGTTTAATGCCCATGTGGCAGCCCTCTGATACAAGTCAGGGTAATGCACATGTGGCAGCCCTGTGATACGAGTCAGGGTAATGCCTGTGTGGCAGCCCTCTGGTACCAGTCAGTGTAATGCCCATGTGGCAGCCCTGTCATACCAGTCAGGGTAATGCCTATGTGGCAGCCCTGTAGTACCAGCCAGTGTAATGCCCATGTGGCAGCTGCCCTGTGGTACCAGTCAGTGTAATTCCTATGTGGCAGCCCTGTGGTACCAGTAAGGGAAATGCCTATGTTGCAGCCCTGTGGTGCCAGTCAGTGTAATGCCTATGTGGCAACCCTGTGATACAAGTCAGGGTAATGCCTGTGTGGCAGCCCTGTGGTACCAGTCAGGGAAATGCCTATTTTGCAGCCCTGTGGTACCAGTCAGTGCAATGCATGTGTGGCAGCCCTGTTGTACCAGTCAGGGTAATGCCTATGTGGCACCCCTGTAGTACCAGCCAGTGTCATGCCCATGTGGCAGCTGCCCTGTAGGACCAGTCAGTGTAATGCCCATGCGGCAGCCCTGTGGTTCCAGTCAGTGTAATGCCTGTGTGTCAGCCCTGTGGTACCAGTCAGGGGAATGCCTATGTTGCAGCCCTGTGGTACCAGTCAGGGAAATGCCTTTGTTGCAGCCCTGTGGTACCAGTCAGGGTAATGCCTGTGTGGCAACCCTGTTGTACTTGTCAGGGTAATGTCCATGTGGAAACGCTGTGATTCCTGTCAGGATTTGCCTGTGTGGCTGCCCTGTGGTACTGATCTGGGTTATGCAAGTGTGGCACCCCTGTGGTACTGATCTGGGTTATGCCCATCGGGCACCCCTGTGGTACCTGTCAGGGAATTGCCTCCTTGGTAGCCTTGTGGTACCTGTCAGGTTAATGCCTGTGTTGTAGTCCTGTGGTATCAGTTGGTGTGTTGTTAATGTGGCAACCCTTCTTAAATCTATGTATATCATTTCATTAAACTGTACATTTAATATATTTGTAAATTCCATGACGATCAAATCTTTCCCACCCTGTCTACTCCCTTCATCGCCCTTATCTTCCCTTGTCTATATCCTTCCTCTCCCTAATCCAACCCCATCAATTTTCCTGTCCCTAACCCAACCCCATCAATTTTCCTCTCCCTAACCCAAACCAATCAATTTTCCTCTCCCTAACCAACCCCATCAATTTTCCTCTCCCTAACCCAACCCCATCAATTTTCCTTTCCCTAACCCAACCCCATTAATTTTCCTATCCCTAACCCAACCCCATCAATTTTCCTCTCCCTAACCCAAACCAATCAATTTTCCTCTCCCTAACCAACCCCATCAATTTTCCTCTCCCTAACCCAATCCCATCAATTTTCTTTTCCCTAACCCAACCCCATCAATTTTCCTTTCCCTAACCCAACCCCATTAATTTTCCTCTCCCTAACCCAACCCCATCAATTTTCCTCTCCCTTACCCAATCCCATCAATTTTCCTCTCCCCAACCCAACCCCATCAATTTTCCTTTCCCCAACCCAACCCCATTAATTTTCCTATCCCTAACCAAACCCCATCATTTTTCCTGTCCCTAACCCAACCCCATCACTTTTCCTCTCCCTAACCCAACCCCATCATTTTTCCTCTCCCTAACCCAACCCCATCATTTTTCCTCTCCCTAACCCTACCGTATTAATCTTACAGGAATGTAATTCACTGTGGCAAAGGAGATTCTGTGAACTACCTCTTGGAGTAATAAAGGGAAATAACTCCAATTGGATCGAGATTCCTGTCATAATGCTGACAACAACCATTTGCCATGTATTGTATATAACATAGCCAGATAGCATTTGCCAATTTCACAAAGATCCATTTAAGTACATAAGAAATTACTGTTAATGTCAAGCAAAAACATAAAGTTGTCAAACTGATGTAACCATACAATAGGGTATATTTAAGGATGTGAGATGTGATCATGTTCAGGTATTGGATACACATTCATTTTGATTCTGAGATGTAAAGTGGGTTTTTTTAAGACAAAAATGTGCTTAATCTCATTGATGTGATAATTATAGTTACTCTGCTTGTTCTAATTAGTTACCCCTTCTGAAATGGTAATTTATTACTTTCTCAGCTATGTTAATTAGTTACCATTTCACCTGTGGTCATTAGTTACACTTTCACCTATGGTAATGAATTAATCCCTTACCTGTGATAATTAGTTATGCCCTCACCTGTGCTAACTAGTTACCCTCTAACACATGGTAATTAGTTACCCTCTAACACATTAGTTACCCTCTTACACAGGGTAATTAGTTACCCTCTAACATATGGTAATTAATTACCCTCTCACACATGGTAATTGGTTCCCTCTAACACATGGTAATAAGTTACTCTGTCACAAGGGGTAATTAGTTACTGTCTAAAACATGGTTTTTAGTTACCCTCTCACACATGGTAATTAGTTACCCTCTCACACATGGTAATTAGTTATACCCTCTCACACATGGTATTTAGTTATCCTCTAACATTTGGTCATTAATTACCCCCTCACATGGGGTAATTAGTTACCCTCTCACACGGGGTAATTAGTTACCCTCTCACACATGGTAATTAGTTACCCTCTCACACATGGTAATTAGTTATCCTCTAACATATGGTCATTAATTACCCCCTCACACGGGGTAATTAGTTACCCTCTCACACATGGTAATTAGTTACCCTCTCACACATGGTCATTAGTTATCCCCTCATATGGGGTAATTAGTTACTGTCTAAAACATGGTTTTTAGTTACCCTCTCACACATGGTAATAAGTTAACCTCTCACACTGGGTATTTAGTTACCCTGTAACACATGGTAATTACCCTCTCACACATGGTAATTAGTAACCCCCTCACACGGGGTAATTAGTTACCCTCTCACACGGGGTAATTAGTTACCCCCCCACACGGGGTAATTAGTTACCCTCTCACATGGGGTAATTAGATACCCTGTGATACCCTGGTAATTAGATACCCTTTCACTTGTGGTAGCTAGCTACCCTTTTAATATTTTACCCAACTCACCTGTGCTGATCATCATCACACAAGTGTGGGGGTAGCTAATTACCTCACCTGTGGCTTGTGAAAGTCTCCCTCACCTGTTCATCTATGTTATTGCTGTTAATGTTGTTTACAACTATGTACAAGCTTGTCTGGAAAAACAAAGAAGTTTGACATCAATATTTGTGAGGATGTAAGTGACTTTATTTCAACAATATCTCACAGAATGAGTAATAGCTTCACCCCTAGTAATGTTCAACTGTTTTACTTTGTAAATAAGGCAATCACACAATTTTCTTTCCCAGAATATCCTCGTTGGTTCGGCCAAACACACCATCTGTGATAGCTTTGTTGTGAGTCTGTTGATCCGAGTTTACCCAGGTAAATGCATCTCCAGCAAACCTATCCAAAGGGCCGGGGTATTGATGCCCTGTTATGGTTGAGATTCCTTTGTAAGGGGATGTTGTCCACATGTACAGGTAGCTAGGAGGAATGAGGGCTAGCCGTGTCACTTTCTCTAGCCCTCCATCTGCTCATTATGATCTAGCCCTTAAGATAAGGCTCAACAGGTCTGTCCTTACTACAACCTTACCTGTCCATAAGCCAACTCATTAATTTTCTGTCTGTATTTTTAGTACTATTCCTTACCTGACCTGTAATACAAGGACTTTGAGCCCTATACCTTATTTCATTTCCTGTATCATGAAAGCTAAGAGGTTAAATGCACAAAACTTAACTTAGAAAGTTCATTGAAGTGTAACTGCAGTGAGTTACAAACCCTGCACTGCCACTGGTTAAGTTTGACTTCTGTCAGTCCATTTATAAGTCAGTACAGTTTCCTGATTTTTCTCTGTTGAAACAGTGATTTTCTGAGGACACTTTTGTCTCCTTTATCAAGGAAATATGCAGGTGTAAACAGTAATTCCTTATGAGTATTTTATAACTTGTGGCAGTCTATCTTTTATCATTTATTAATTTATTTGTATAAATTCCTATAATCTGATCCCATAATTATATATACGATTGCTTGGCATGAAAATATGGACCCATTTTTGATACCATGGTGGTTCAAGGGTCCAACTCTGACCCTGGGGACTTAGTCTCTGGATTAACATGAAAGCAGTTGAGATCCCCTTCCTATACCCACACACAATGCAAGTCAGAGGCATGAAGAGATGGATATGCTCATACTACTAGGATTATCTCCCGGATTTGGCCCCAGCCCTGGGGATATAGTCTCTGAGAATCTTAAGAGAATTCCATGAGAATGATTAAGATTCCCGACAAATAACCACATGTGTAATTGCTACACCTGAAGTGACGAATACTCCAATGCTACCAGGATTGTCCCAGGGTCTGCCTCTGCCACTGGGGACTTCCTTCCTGGGTCATAACATGGAACAGTTGAAATCCCCTTTCCATAACCATAATTTATAAACAATTGCTGGGCATTAAAAATATATATACATTTATGCTACTTGGCCTTCTCTGGGATTTTTCCCACCCCTAGGGACTTAGTTCTTTTTACATGTTCTTATTAGCTTATATTTCTTGTATTCTTTTAATGTATATCAAAAATAGAATTTCAGGTGAGCTAATAAGGCCACTGGGCCTCTTTTTTACTAGCTGAATATATTTTTACCTCATACAAAACTTTTAATATAAAACACACCTTAACTGTTCAATTATACTTTTGTCACAGTGGGAATTTCCACTGGTAGAGCACTTGACTAGAAATAAATATTCCCAGGTTTGACTCTGTGGAGACTCATGGAAAACGTGACTTCAGTTATAATTTTTTATACAAAAATCATTTAGAATTGGCTGTATGTAATTAAGACATAAGTAAGCTTTTCTAATTATCAATAACAACCAAAACATGTTGTTTCAGTTAAATCCTCCAAAGACAAAAAATCTTTCTTAAGACATCTTGAAAAATTGCTTTTCACTCTATTTATCTTATGCAGTATGTGGCTTAAACTGGGAGAAACTCCAACAATGAAAAACAGGTATGCTGAGATACCCCAACCTAGTATAAACTAGCTATGATTTTGGTCCTACTGTATACCTGTTGACGAGCCAACACTCTGACACCTGCATTGCCTGCCTCCTGTGAAGTCAATATGATCACATGGCACTATATTGTGCGCCCCCATTAACATCATCTGTAGTTATTCTATTGTACATACTTCTGGTATGTACACAGTTTACCTACATAGGTAAACCCTCCGATTGTATAGGTGCCTTTGTAAATCACAAAACTACATTTAGTATACAGCTGGGAATTTTAATCTTACAAACTATAAAAGGTGAATTTCTTCTTAAGTTATTATGTAGAAGCATCATCGAGCGCTGTTATGTGAAGCACAAAAGGTGGCATTGGTGTATGTTTTGACACCAGTATTTTTGACGGGTGATGAAAACATTTTGTAGTCCTAACACATTCCCTTTTTCTAACATGGCCATTCAACCCACTTTCGTTTCACTGCTGACAGAAGGCTTGGGAAGCCTCCAATACTGGAAACAAGGGCATTGGCAGGGCCATGCAGAAGAAAAAATTCTTAAGAGAACAGGATAATATTTTGTATATTATATTTGACACCTCATACTACCTATGCATTGATGTCAATTAAGACCGGGCGGGGATAGCACCTATGGCAGGGGTGTGAAGTATAGGCAAATTGTTAAAAAATATTGATGAGGAATTCTTAACATTTGACAGAGACATAAAGTGATAGATTTGTATAAATTAATCACACCATCGATGTCTCATGCCAAATACATTTATAATGTTTTGAAAATGCATTGGTAGACGGAGAATAAAGAAATGAGTCAATGACAAGGTGTTTAGCCGAGGGCCAACGGGGACCATGCTGGAATTGTACGGACTGGTGCAGTGACGTGCTGTGATAAATAGAATCGGCACTAATATACCGACGAGACAATCAATTCTGAACTCAAACATCAAACTCAGTGACAGAGGACATTTTTTAGGAAAACATTAAAACTAAAATATGTTTGGAATTACTCCAGACTTACTGTTTAGGTAAAATCACATTGTGTTTGATACATGAATGAGAATTTGTAAAAAAAATAACTAAAAAGCATTCAAACCTCAAAAAATCATCAAACCCAACCAATGGTACATAGTTTCCTATTGTAACAACAACAAAATACATATTAACACCAGTAATTTATCATTTGATCTTGGACAAAATAAGAAAGGACATTTTAAATTCCAAGATAATGTTGTTTACCTTTAAAATGATACAATTCTTGATACTATTGAATATTTGTCGTACCTCAGACCGGACCATAACCAACAGTGAAGTCACAATAAGGATATTTCCATCACATACATAAGTGATGAGGTCAGCAGTGCAAATAATAAATTTCAACTTGTTTTTTAACAATCGGAGGCCTGTGATCTGTGATAGCCATCAACATTGCAAATAATAACTACTTTTTTTTCATTTGAGGATAATGAATTGTGCTTCCAATGTGTCACTCTGTGTGTCACACCTCCCAGTCGTAACTCATGAAATAAGATGTTTACTATCTGGATCAAGTTTTTTTGGTACGTTTTTGTAGAACATTGATATGGCGATTGTTGTTTGTTTGGACGCAGGTGTCCTCTGAGGTTGTAGGTGTGTATTAATTATTACTGTATGTAATCTGTATGCTATCTGTCCACAGTCACCTTGCACATTGAATCACTGTGCACCCCCGGCTGTATACGAAATGCTTATTCACGGAACTTGGCAAAAAATTCTCCGGTTTTAAGGCTTCATTCAGATGTTATATCAATCTATCATTTTGTGCACGATACCGATCAATTTGAAATGTATTCAAAATGTTTGAATTAATTTCAATACAATGTAGTGTTATACAAGTTGATATCATCAATGAATTTGAACACCTGATTGTAAGCCATTATATGTATTTACTCACGGTATCAGGACGGCCGATCACGCACAAACATTGCTGATATTGGTTTGTTACATGTACTTCTAGAGTACTCCGACAATACACATGTGTTGGAGCAAGTTAGGAGCACAGGTTTATTATTTATTTGAAAACAGCCTTGAATGTTTCTGAGGAATCGGTCAAGTGAGTAATATGTACGTTTGTACAATCAACCAATCTACTTCTAGTGTTGAAGGATGTCTTCCGTCCCACCTGTTTCTTACATAACGTACACAGAAAACCAATGTATGTGGTTAGCTGTCTTACATCCCTGACTTATTACATTATATCTACAGATCTACAAATACCTGGTTAGAGCTAAAACCCCTGGCTTATTACATTATGTACCCACAGCTTTAAATAGGAAATATTGATGGGTCTTTTTAATGATGTGTCATCAAACAATTATTTACTTCCTTAAAGATTGTTTTGTAATGTTGATGTTGGAACGTTTTTAGCTTGTATTGTTGCCTCGTACAGGCCTACTGTTGATTTAAGGTAATATATGTTTCCATATACATTGCCATCATTTACCTAAGAGTTAACTCCCTTAAAAAACAAATATCTGACATTATCTAATCCTTCGGAATCCCTGGATGTATATATAATACTACTAATTATGTGGTAGAGATTTGTGATGGAGTTATCTCCCCTGAAAAACATTTATCTGGCATTATCTAATCGTTTGAAAGCTCTAGAAACATATTTATATATGTGCCATGATACTTCCACATACATTGTAGTGATTTCTGTATAAATTATTTCATATATTCTTCATTCAACATAACTGGATGTATATCTGCATACTACAATCAATGTGGTAGTGATTTTTTGTAGGAGTCATCCCTTAAAAACGTTGCATTGCGATTGTCATTCAAAATCTCTTGATGGATATATACTACCATATACACGACAAGGATTTGTATAAGAATTAAAGGACATTTAATTGACATCATCAAATAAGAATTCAGAATCGCTGTGTGGCACTGATTGTTAATGGGTTATCTCCCTTAAAAGAAATACACTGGCAGTGTTTGTCAGTTAGAATCTCCGGTTGTATAATATACTACCATATACATTGCAGTTTTTTTTGGTGTTAGAGATATTTTCCTAAATTACGTTCTATTGGCGTCATCAAATAATTTAGCTTTACTGAATATTTATATACAACTGTATTCATAGTGGTGATTTTTGTAAGGGTTATTTCCTACAGAAAATCTAACTGGCATTATCGAATAATTCAGAATTCAGAGAGTTATCTCCCTTAAAAAAACATTATCAGCACTATCAAAAAATTCAGAATTACTTGAGTGTTATTATACATTCATGTGTACCTTTATTTAAAATGTCACCAAGTTGATAGAATTAGGTCAGATTTACCATTCATAAAGATGTTTGTCATGTTTCTAAGTTTTTATCTGAAAAGAGATGCCAGTTTTATTGTGGTGGGAGGTAGCTGTAGAGGCAATGTGTCAGTACATGCCATTCAGGCTGAATTGCTCCTGTGATTGGTTGATTTGGTCCTACATTAGGTAGTGAGTTATTGGAGAAAGGGTGGAGCAGTTGCTTTGATGAGCTGACATACTAGTTCAGGTGGCTGAGTGGCACTGGATGCTGTGTTAGATGGTCATTTCATGGTCTGATGGCCTGTTGGGGTCAGGGGTCATTCTCCACCCCCCAATCGGTCACTTGTCATTAGTCTTTATGTGGAGAGATGAAGCGGTTTGTCTGAGTAGTAATTTTCAAATTGATAATTACCTTGAGATTGTTCACACAGATTGGATTGTTTGTGAGTAGTGATTCAGCATTCCTGGCCATTGTGAGGGGGCTGTAATTGTCACCATGTCCCTCGTCATACTGGACACATGAGGGGAAGACACAACCCTGTAACGTCACACGATTGATCACCTTTCAGGTGGTTAACAGCACCCAAACAGGTTATCTAGCTCAGGAGATATTCACATCATACATGTTTTCCATACTCAGTAGAGTGTTTAGTTATAATGGTAGATTTTCCTATACAATACCTTTAATGGGGACTGTTTGCCTGCAAATCATTAGTGATAAACTACAGGTCTACTTTCACATCAGGTTTTACCTTGCCTCCACCTTTACATATGTAACCATACTTTTTATTGTTTCGTTTATCGAATGAGCAACAAAAATACAATGTAAGGTGATAGTTGTTTATTTTAATGCAGCTTCTTATTATTGGACCGAACTTAACCTGAAACTACTTTTTAATATTTGGCTTTTTTCTTTAGATTTTTTCACTGATGGTATGTGTATACAGGGTATCAGTAATATTCAGAATTATTTTGATACTGAAAATAATTTCGGCTTTGTTTTACATTTCGGAACATGAACCTATTTTATATCTCTTGTACATAACACCTCTACGCATATATCTGTTATAAACTATAATCATTCTGAGAATATCTTATAAGTATGAAAACAAACAACGTCTTATCTCAGACAGTGTACTTTATGTGTCTCACTGGAGTGATGTTGGTATCCATCAAAGTGAGGAAATAAACATGTAGATTAGAGAAGTTGACAGTTCAACACAGAACAAATCTGTAAACAGCAATGAAGACCTGCCATTACATGCTAGTTTCTGTAGGAAATACACAACTTTTGACAGGAGAAGATTAAGCAGCAATTGTTTCAGAGGAAAACAGAACCTTCCAGTAAATCATTGTGTAAGACATGGGGAGGAATGTACGTAGTTTGTGATATATTGTTTACACTTGATGTAAGCAGATGAAATGAGACTTTAATGTTCAATCTTTTGTTTAATTGAGTATAGGTATGTTTCCAATTTACAGTAATATGGTTTTGATTTTTTCTAATTTTTGACAGAAGATGTGTGCAATCTGTTTACCATGTGTTTTGATATGTTGTACATGTGTGTCCACCTCTGACCTGTGTCCACCTCTGACCTGTGTCCACCTCTGACCCGTGTACAGCTTCTTCCTTCCTTTGTCTCTCCATTCTTACCTACATTATTTCTCCCTCCATCTCTGCTTTGCTCCCTTATTTCCTCCCATATTTCTCCCTTTACTTCCCAATATTTCCTTTTTTCCCTTCCCACTACTCAAAATTAAAATCATCTGGACAATCCACCAGGTACCGCATACAATACTGCCAATATTTTTCATCCTTTCAATCTTCCCTACCTGTACCCATCTTTAGCTTCTTTTCAAAAATCGTCCCTTCCTGGCCCCATCTTAAGCTTCTTTTGAATCTTTCTTTCCTAACCCAATCTTAAGCTTCTTTTTTATCTTCTTTCTTAACCCCATCTCAAGTCTCTTTTCAATCTCCTTTCTTAACCCCATCTTCAGCTTCTTTTCAATCTCCTTTCTTAACCCTATCTTCAGCTTCTTTTCAGTCTTCCCTTCTTAACCCTATCTTCAGCTTCTTTTCAATCTTCCCTTCTTAGCCCCATCTTCAGCTTCTTTTCAATCTCCTTTCTTAACCCTGTTTTCAGCTTCTTTTCAATCTTCCCTTCTTAACCCCATCTAAAGTCTCTTTTCAATTTCCTTTCTTAACCCCATCTTCAGCTTCTTTTCAATCTTCCCTTCTTAACCCCATCTTAAGCTTCTTTTCAATCTTCCCTTCTTAACCCCATCTTCAGCTTCTTTTCAATCTCCTTTCTTAACCCCATCTTCAGCTTCTTTTCAATCTCCTTTCTTAATTCTATCTTCAGCTTCTTTTCAATCTTCCCTTCTTAGCCCCATCTTAAGCTTCTTTTCAATCTTCCCTTCTTAACCCCATCTATAGTCTCTTTTCAATCTTCCCTTCTTATAACTCCATCTAAAGTCTCTTTTCAATCTCCTTTCTTAACCCCATCTTCAGCTTCTTTTCAATCTTCCTTTCTTAACCCTATCTTCAGCTTCTTTTCAATCTTCCCTTCTTAGCCTCATCTTCAGCTTCTTTTCAATCTTCCCTTCTTAGCCCCATCTTCAGCTTCTTTTCAATCCACCCTTCTTATAACTCCATCTAAAGTCTCTTTTCAATCTCCTTTCTTAACCCCATCTTCAGCTTCTTTTAAATCTTCCCTTCTTAGCCTAATCTTCAGCTTCTTTTAAATCTTCCCTTCTTAACCCCATCTATAGTCTCTTTTCAATCTTCCTTTCTTAACCCTATCTTCAGCTTCTTTTAAATCTTCCCTTCTTAACCCCATCTTCATCTTCTTTTCAATCTACCATTCTTAGCCTCATCTTCAGCTTCTTTTCAATCCCCCTTCTTCGCCTCATCTTTGGCTTCTTTTCAATCTGCCCTTCTTAGCCTCATCTTTAGCTTATTTTCAATCTTCCCTTCTTTCTAATCCTCATCGTTAGCTTCTTTTCAATCTCCCTTCTTTGCCTCACTTTAGCTTCTTTCCAATCTTTCCTTCTTAGCCTCATCTTTAGCTTCTTTTCAATCTTCCCTTCTTTCTAATCCTCATCTTTAGCTTCTTTTCAATCTCCCTTCTTTGCCTCACTTTAGCTTCTTTTCAATCTCCCTTCTTTGCCTCACTTTAGCTTCTTTTCAATCTCCCTTCTTCGCCTCATCTTTAGCTTCTTTTCAATCTTTCTTTCTTAGCCTCATCTTTAGCTTCTTTTCAATCTTCCCTTCTTTCTAAGCCTCATCTTTAGCTTCTTTTCAATCTCCCTTCTTGCCTCACTTTAGCTTCTTTTCAATCTCCCTTCTTCGCCTCATCTTTAACATCTTTTCAATCTTTCTTTCTTATCCTCATCTATAGCTTCTTTTCAATCTTCCCTTCTTAGCCTCATTTATACCTTCTTTTCAATCTTCCCTTCCTGGCCTCATCTTTAGCTTCCCTACCCAAACATTTTATATAGCTTCTTTTCAATCCCCCTTCTTCGCCTCATCTTTGGCTTCTTTTCAATCTTCCCTTCTTATCATCATCTTTAGCTTCTTTTCAATCTTCCCTTCTTTCTAAGCCTCATCTTTAGCTTCTTTTCAATCTCCCTTCTCTGCCTCTTTTTAGCTTCTTTTCAATCTCCCTTCATGCCTCACTTTAGCTTCTTTTCAATCTCCCTTCTTAGCCTCATCTTTAGCATCTTTTCAATCTTTCTTTCTTATCCTCATCTATAGCTTCTTTTCAATCTTCCCTTCTTAGCCTCATCTATAGCTTCTTTTCAATCTCTCTTCTTAGCCTCACTTTAGCTTCTATTCAATCTTCCCTTCCTGGCCTCATCTTTAGCTTCCCTACCCAAACATTTTATATACCCCCCTTTTAATCCCTCCTTTTTCCTTCTCCCCTTTCTCGTTTTGCCTCTTTTCTCAATTAGATACATCAGTTATGTGATAATTGTGGCTGAAAAGTTTTAAATATTGAAGATACAATAATAAAAGAATGTTAGATAAGCACGTGACGACACAGTAAAAATTACAATGGGTGTTATCTTCTGCCCCATCAGATTCATTGTAAACGCTCTGACTATAAATGAAGCCATTCAGATACGCTAATAACCGACAGAATAATTTGAAACAGCAGTTTCAAAGTGAAGGATAAGTTTGATCCTTATAGCATTTCTCTGTCATCCTGCTGATGACATCATAATTGTTTTATATCAAAATGAATTCTGTTCACTTCTGACTAATGTATCTGAATTGAGTGTATTAAATATGATTTGGTTGTATTATGATCTGATTAAGTTGTTACAATTGTATTACAAGCACAGATTTCTATCTTGTGTTATAAGTTCTACAGACAGTTACCATGGAACCTTGATAGCTTGAATATTCTTGCTCAGACATTTAAATTAAGGAAATAAGTCACTTTTTGTGACAGCTGCTGTTAAATTCATAATATTGGGTATTTTGTTATTTCTGTGTACACAGCTGGTATAGACAGGTTTTAATGCTTAAAATATATGGACATCTGTCTTATTGCCGTGTTTTGGCCTCCTATATGTCTGTTATAGACAGGTTTTATTGTATATAATTAAGCAGATACCTGTCTAAAGTGGCAAGTCTTGCCCTCCTATATGTACATATCTGTTATAGACAGGTTTTATCATAGATGCAAAAACAACTTTAAAGAACTGTAGCAATTAAAAAGTTGTCTTTATAAAAGTTAAAAAATAACAAACAGAAATCAAATTGGTTGCAATGACAAATGATTGCCACAGACAGAGTTCATTTTGCCGTTGCTGTGTTTGACCTGGAGTGAAGCTAGCCAACAGGCGATGTGTGTACATCAGGATGGCTCCATCCGACCGTTCACTATCTTACCTGTATAAATCACAACCAAAATAGATTTTAGTGTTCTCTGGGATGGCAATCCATTCAGGCTGTCTGAGCACATATTTTCCAGTCCAAACTGCTGCACTGATTTCCTTCTAATCACTACAAAAAGGGGACTCTCCTGCCTTAAATCAAATTTAATGCACCGTTACCTTATAAAAGTCAGAGAAACTGTTGTAAGAAATAAAACTCTCCTGAAATATGTGTTGCTATCTGGGCTTGTTTTTCACATTATTTGTTCTGTACTTTTTATAGTTTCCCCACCTGGCCGTTAGCTCTTGTCCTCTTCTATTTTATTTTCAGTAAACATATGGATATACCTTGTAGGATTCTCATATTGTTTCCAGTAAGATATACCTGTAGGTGACTCATTGTTTCCAGTAAGATATACCTATAGGTGACTCATTGTTTCCAGTAAGATATACCTGTAGGTGACTCATTGTTTCCAGTAAGATATACCTATAGGTGACTCATTGTTTCCAGTAAGATATACCTGTAGGTGACTCATTGTTTCCAGTAAGATATACGTATAGGTGACTCATTGTTTCCAGTAAGATATACCTGTAGGTGAATCATTGTTTCCAGTAAGATATGCCTGTAGGTGAATCATTGTTTCGAGTAAGATATACCTGTAGGGGACTCATTGTTTCCAGTACGATATACCTGTAGGTGAATCATTGTTTCGAGTAAGATATACCTATATGTTATACCTGTAGGTGACTCAATGTTTCCAGTAAGATATGCCTGTAGGTGAATCATTTTTTCCAGTAAGATATACCTGTAGGTGACTCATTGTTTCCAGTAAGCTATACCTATAGCTGACTCATTGTTTCCAGTAAGATATACCTATATATTTACATTTGGTGTGGCAAAGCCCTTATATNTGACTCATTGTTTCCAGTAAGATATACCTGTAGGTGACTCATTGTTTCCAGTAAGATATACCTGTAGCTGACTCATTGTTTCCAGTTAGATATACCTGTAGGTGACTCATTGTTTCCAGTAAGATATACCTATAGGGGACTCATATTATTTCCAGTCAAAATTTACCTGTATGTGACTCATATTGCTTCTAGTAAGATAAAATATATACCTTGTGAGTGACTCATATTGCTTCCAGTCAAGATTTACCTTGTGAGTGACTCGTATTGCTCCCAGTAAAATATACCTATATGTGACTCATATTGTTTCCAGTAAGATATACCTATAGGTGTCTCATATTATTTCCAGTAAGATATACCTGTATGTGACTCATTGTTTCCAGTAAGATATACCTATAGGTGACTCATTGTTTCCAGTAAGATATACCTATAGGTGACTCCTATTGTTTCCAGTCAAGATTTACCTGTATGTGACTCATATTGCTTCTAGTAAGATAAAAAATTTACCTTGTGAGTGACTCATATTGCTTCCAGTCAAGATTTACCTTGTGAGGGACTCATATTGCTCCGTGTAAGATATACCTATATGTGACTCATATTGTTTCCAGTAAGATATAACTATAGGTGACTCATATTGCTTCTAGTCAAGATTTAAAATGTACCTTGTGACTGACTCGTATTGCTTCCAGTCAAGATTTACCTTGTGAGTGGCTCATATTGCTCCCAGTAAGATATACCTATATGTGACTCATATCGTTTCCAGTAAGATATACCTATAGGTGACTCATATTGTTTCCAGTAAGATATACCTATAGGTGACTCATATTGCTTCCAGTCCAGGTTTACCTTGTGAGGGACTCATATTGCTTCCAGTCAAGATTTACCTTGTGAGTGACTCATATTGCTCCCAGTAAGATATACCTATATGTGACTCATATTGTTTCCAGTAAGTTATACCTATAGGTGACTTATATTGCTTCTAGTCAAGATTTACCTTGTGAGGGACTCATTGCTTCCAGTAAGATATACCAATAGGTGACTCATATTACTTCCAGTCAAGATTTACCTTGTGAGGGACCCATATTGCTTCCAGTCAAGATTTACCTTGTGAAGGGCTCATATTGCTTCCAGTCAAGATTTACCTTGTGAGGGACTCATATCTTTTAGTTAGTAATTAAACAGCAAACTACAGAATTGCTTTGAGCAACCTGTTGCAAATGATGCTCTGTCTTGTTAAGTGTGAAGTCATCAGAACTGAAAGCCAAATATTATGCTATTAAAGTTGAAAAATTGCATAATTGATAACTATTAAATGGGATTTCACTAGTTTTACAAATTTAGGTATAAATGGCAATGTCCTTGTGTTACTTTATAGTAGATACAAGCAAGCATGTTACCAGCTTCACCTTGGGGTACAGGATACCCACCATCCTGAGTCAAATCGTATCTAATTTGCTTGTTATTGAATTAGATACATCAAAGGCTATTCCTACTGTAAGATAACAATTCTATTTCAGTAGCACAGACAATAATTGTATCATAATGTTAGTTTTGAGTGCTCATATGATAGTTTTGATTACAATACTAATTACAAGACTACACATTTTTTGGCACGAAGTACAGCAAGTGAAGTTCAGTGTGACCTCTAAATTAGAACCCTGCCAGCTCCCCTGTGGAATTTATATTTTATCTTTATGTTACTTGAATGTACCTTATCGCTTTATATTAATAATAATATTGCTTTGTTTCTTAAAAATCAGCCTATTGCAGTTGTTATCTGTCTAGAATGTTGTCAGGTAGGTTTGTTGAGTTCGTATGTTGATCGGTAATAATGTCCACTATGTGGGTTTTTGGTACATTGGATGATGACAGGGTAGACTTATGAGGGTGACAAGGTAGACATGTATTACAAAGAAAGGACATCTAATGTTGACAGGGTAGACTTGTTAAGATTTGATGTTGACTTATAGTACAACTGATGTTGACTTTAATATAGTACAACTGATGTTGACTTATAATACATCTGATGTTGACAAGGTAGACATGTAGTGCATATGAGGTGTTGGTACGGCAGAAAATCTAATGTTGACAGGGTAGACTTGAGTTAAACTTGTTGAGATCTAATGTTGACAGGGTAGACTTGAGTTAGACTTGTTGAGATCTGATGTTGACAGGGTAGACTTGTTGAGATCTGATGTTGACTTGATAGACTTGTTGAGATCTGATGTTGACAGGATAGACTTGAGTTAGACTTGTTGAGATCTAATGTTGACAGGGTAGACTTGTTGAGATCTGATGTTGACAGGGTAGACTTGTTGAGATCTGATGTTGACTTGATAGACTTGTTGATATCTGATGTTGACAGGGTAGACTTGAGTTAGACTTGTTGAGATCTGATGTTGACAGGGTAGACTTGTTGAGATCTGAGGTTGACGGTGGTACCCTGATGTTGACAGTGTAGACTTGTTGAGAGTTGATGTTTACGGTGGTACTCTGATGTTGACAGGGTAGACTTGTTGAGATCTGAGGTTGACGGTGGTACCCTGATGTTGACAGTGTAGACTTGTTGAGATTTGATGTTGACGGTGGTACTCTGATGTTGCCAGGGTAGACTTGTTGAGATCTGATGTTGACAGGGTAGACTTGTTGAGATCTGAGGTTGACGGTGGTACCCCGATGTTGACAGTGTAGACTTGTTGAGATCTGATGTTGACGGTGGTACTCTGATGTTGACAGTGTAGACTTGTTGAGATCTGATGTTGACGGTGGTACTCTGATGTTCACAGGATAGACTTGTTGAGATTTGATGTTGACGGTGGTACTCTGATGTTGACAGGGCAGGCTTATAGTACCTATGGTAAAGACTTTTTTTCCATACACAGGGCTATCAGCTGATTACACAACTTACGCTGAAACATGTCTAGACACCACTCCAGATTTAATAAATTAATCAAAATCTCTTCGTTTTTTATGATCCATAAAAACCTGCTCTATTTACTATTTTGGTGAGAGATCAGTGGGTTAACAGCTGGCTACAAGCTGCCGTCTTTCCCAATTTTTACCAGGACTCAGGATGTTTTTGGCGAATGTCAACAGCAGCGTGCTCCTTGATTTAAACTTCTATGTTTGGATAATGTACTGTTATATTTGGTAGATTTATTGACCTCCTGCATAAGTGTACTTTAGTTGTCAGGAATCCAGAAAAAAATGTATTAAAGTTGACTTCAGTGGAGTATGCTGAGTAAATCAAGCATGCTCAGATTGTTTACCGGCCACTGTCATTGTTTAAACCTAGCTTTAATCTAGTAAATATGTACATGTGTTGCAATAGTGTCTGTCATAAGACAAAATTGGCTAGACGATGCTGTTAATTATATACTGAAGTGTTTTAATGATACTGCAATGTAATAAAGAACAGGTGACATATATTAATAAAATAAATATTCAGTCAGTCATTAATCTGTTGTCATCTTAGATTACAAACTTCTATCAGACCGTAGTTGGTTCTGTTTGCATTGAAAATATGGACTGATTATATAGCATTTTGAAACATTTGTCATTAAATTTGACTCAATATCAACATTATTCGAGAAATATTTTAAACAATATCATGTAAATATAAATGTATGTGACTGTATCAGAAGTGGGTTAGATCGATTTGATTCAGTCAGAATCATACAGGATCAAACACTAGAGCCTGGGTAAAATGGAGGTGTTTCCTGGAGACACACCACTGTTAGTTAAAACAGGAAGGTTCATTATTATGTTTTTATATTAACAGACTTTTGAACGGTGACTGCGAAAGAGTTGAAGAAGTGAAACACATTTTATTTGCCATAAAAAGCAAAGAAATTAGACATTTATTAAAATCAAATGTGTTTAAGGTTGAAAATTTAAAAATGTATGATTTTATGATTTTTTTCTTCTGAAAATGGTAAATAAAAATAAATTCTGCATGTTTTGATCAAGCTCGCATTCAATTGAATTAGGATGAGAATATAGTTATGACAGTCTGACAGGAGTTGTTAGAGGGGCTCTAATGTGTTGTGTTGGTGTCATCCACAGCTGGTCTTTTGGCGTGGTTCTGTTCGAGGTGGTGACCTTGGGAGGCACGCCTTACCCCACTGTGGACATGCATGACCTGCTCCGCCTCCTAAGACAGGGATACAGGATGGAAAAGCCGCCGAATTGCTCATGGAAACTGTAAGTAACTGGGGGGCGGGGCTAGACAGGTACATTTTCACCAATCAGGAACAGATCCAACTTCCTTTTGAAAAGTTGAAGTTTTATTATTAAGACAATTATTTGCAAGGATTAAATTATGTTTTTTTCCTGTTAGAAAACTATTAGTTGCAAATCTTCAATATCGGAATGGTCGACAATAGCAGGAGAATTTGTAGAGAAACTGAAGAAGCCCAGCTGAACTGATGTTTATTTTATCTGTAATCCCAATGTAAGGCTTATATTGTTCTCATTAATTTGCTGTAAATAATATAAAGATTGCATGATTTAGGTTATATTTATCTTGAAGGAAAAATTCAGCAGAAACAGTACAATTAAATAGTTTTGTGAAAATATATGATCAAATATAAAGCACATGGTGGATTCTGTGTACCAGGTTGAAAAACAAGTGTGGTTCTGATTAAGAAATTATGTATATTTTTTTTATTGAGCCTTACTGCCCATTCCCAAAAAATTGTTGAGAGCTGGTCACACATGTCAGTGTAAGAGTAAGAGTATTGAGCCAAGCACAACCCAACAACTTTTCGAGGCAAGGGGAGACAACTCAGTACTTATAGGTATACAGGCTACTGTGTGTGCCATAAAAGGAAATAATCTGATTGGAGGGAAGAGTTAAAGTAAGACATACCAACACTTTATATATATAATTATATATAATCCAATAAGTAAACATAGGGGACTGATGGAATAAGTAAGCACAGGGGACTGATGGAATAAGTTAACCTAGATGACTATGGAATAAGTAAGCATAGGAGATTGATGGAATAAGTAAGCACAGGGGACTGATGGAATAAGTTAACCTAGGGGACTGATGGAATAAGTTAACCTAGATGACTGATGGAATAAGTAAGCCTAGGAGATTGATGGAATAAGTAAGCCTAAGGCATTGGTGGAATAAGTAAGTATAGGGGACTGATGGAATAAGTAAACCTCAGGGACTGATGGAATAAGTAAACCTAGAGGACTGATGGAATAAGTAAACCTCAGGGACTGATGGAATAAGTAAACCTAGAGGACTGATGGAATAAGTAAACCTCAGGGACTGATGGAATAAGTAAACCTAGAGGACTGATGGAATAAGTAAACCTAGATGACTGATGGAATAAGTAAACCTCAGGGACTGATGGAATAAGTAAACCTAGAGGACTGATGGAATAAGTAAACCTAGATGACTGATGGAATAAGTAAACCTCAGGGACTGATGGAATAAGTAAACCTAGAGGACTGATGGAATAAGTAAACCTAGATGACTGATGGAATAAGTAAACCTCAGGGACTGATGGAATAAGTAAACCTATGGGACTGATGGAATAAGTAAACCTAGAGGACTGATGGAATAAGTAAACCTAGATGACTGATGGAATAAGTAAACCTCAGGGACTGATGGAATAAGTAAACCTAGAGGACTGATGGAATAAGTAAACCTAGATGACTGATGGAATAAGTAAACCTCAGGGACTGATGGAATAAGTAAACCTAGGGGACTGATGGAATAAGTAAACCTAGAGGACTGATGGAATAAGTAAACCTAGATGACTGATGGAATAAGTAAACCTCAGGGACTGATGGAATAAGTAAACCTAGGGGACTGATGGAATAAGTAAACCTAGAGGACTGATGGAATAAGTAAACCTAGATGACTGATGGAATAAGTAAACCTCAGGGACTGATGGAATAAGTAAACCTAGGGGACTGATGGAATAAGTAAACCTAGAGGACTGATGGAATAAGTAAACCTAGATGACTGATGGAATAAGTAAACCTCAGGGACTGATGGAATAAGTAAACCTAGGGGACTGATGGAATAAGTAAACCTAGAGGACTGATGGAATAAGTAAACCTAGATGACTGATGGAATAAGTAAACCTCAGGGACTGATGGAATAAGTAAACCTCAGGGACTGATGGAATAAGTAAACCTAGATGACTGATGGAATAAGTAAGCACAGGGAACTGATGGAATAAGTTAACCTAGGGGACTGATGGAATAAGTAAACCTAGAGGACTGATGGAATAAGTAAACCTAGATGACTGATGGAATAAGTAAACCTCAGGGACTGATGGAATAAGTAAACCTAGGGGACTGATGGAATAAGTAAACCTAGAGGACTGATGGAATAAGTAAACCTAGATGACTGATGGAATAAGTAAACCTCAGGGACTGATGGAATAAGTAAACCTAGGGGACTGATGGAATAAGTAAACCTAGAGGACTGATGGAATAAGTAAACCTAGATGACTGATGGAATAAGTAAACCTCAGGGACTGATGGAATAAGTAAACCTCAGGGACTGATGGAATAAGTAAACCTAGATGACTGATGGAATAAGTAAGCACAGGGAACTGATGGAATAAGTTAACCTAGGGGACTGATGGAATAAGTAAACCTAGAGGATTGATGGAATAAGTTAACCTAGATGACTGATGGAATAAGTAAACCTCAGGGACTGATGGAATAAGTAAACCTAGAGGACTGATGGAATAAGTTAACCTAGATGACTGATGGAATAAGTTAACCTAGGGGACTGATGGAATAAGTAAACCTAGAGGACTGATGGAATAAGTAAACCTAGATGACTGATGGAATAAGTAAACCTAGAGGATTGATGGAATAAGTTAACCTAGATGACTGATGGAATAAGTAAACCTAGGGGATTGATGGAATAAGTAAGCCTATGGGACTGATGGAATAAGTTAACCTTGATGACTGATGGAATAAGTAAGCACAGGGAACTGATGAAATAAGTTAACCTAGGGGACTGATGGAATAAGTAAGCCTAGGGCATTGGTGGAATAAGTAAGTATAGGGTATTGATGGAATAAGTTAACCTAGGGGACTGATGGAATAAGAAAGCCTAGGGCATTGGTGGAATAAGTAAGTATAGGGGATTGATGGAATAAGTAAACCTCAGGGACTGATGGAATAAGAAAGCCAAGGGGATTGATGGAATAAGTAAGCCTATGGGACTAATGGAATAAGTTAACCTATGTGACTGATGGAATAAGTTAACCTAGGGGATTGATGGAATAAGAAAGCCAAGGGGACTGATGGAATAAGTTAACCTATGTGACTGATGGAATAAGTAAACCTAGGGGATTGATGGAATAAGTAAGCCAAGGGGACTGATGAAATAAGTTAACCTAGGGTATTGATTGGATAAGTAAAACTATGGGTCTGATGGAATAAGTAAACCTAAGGGTCTGATGGAATAAGTAAACCTAGGGGATTGATGGAATAAGTAAGCCAAGGGGACTGATGAAATAAGTTAACCTAGGGTATTGATGAAAGAAGTAAACCTAAGGGACTGATGGAATAAGTAAGTCTAGGGAATTGATGGAATAAATAAACATAGGGCATTGATTGGATAAGTAAAACTAAGGGTCTGATGGAATAAGTAAACCTAAGGGTCTGATTGAATAAGTTTACATAGGGCATTGATGGGATAAACAAACCTAGGGGATTGAGGGAATAAGTAAACCTAGGGGACTGATGGAATAAGTAAGCATAGATGACTGGTTGAATAAGTTTACTTTGGGTATTGATGGAATAAGCAAAAAGTAAGGGACTGATAGTAAGACTAGGGGACTGATGGAATAAGCAAACCTATGAGACTGATGGAAAGAGGTAGCCAGTTCACATCCTGATGTCAGTATGAGATGATTTAATTAGCCTTAGGGACACATGGTCTCATCCCTAGATTGTGGTTGGCTCATAAATCAAGAAAGAAACAACTTCGGTGAAAGTTTTGCTCACAGGTGCATTTTATATGACAATTTTAAACTTAGCACACTGTGGTCGACAGTTTTCAGTTTGGTGAATGGATGCAGATGTGTATTTAACCCTCACCATATATGTTAATGGAGAGTTATGTTTACCTTGTATGTATAGTGGGCTGTGGGTAATGGCGAGGAATGACTACAACAATACTGCTGCAATTTTCTGCTTTGATTCACATGCATAACTTTTAACTTTCCAAAGGTTAAAAAGGTACTTCAGCTTTTTTTTCTTTTTTCTACATTTTGTATCGTTTTATAGAACATGAAGAAATTGTGGTGCTCACTCTGATACTATCCTAGGGCAGTTTTACCTCATCTTTAAAATAAAATTGTTTATTTGCAATATCAGCTGCAGTTCTAATCAGAAAGATTTGTCAATATGCTTAAATGCATTGCTGATGCTTTTGATCAGTATGGTAAGAAAAGGTGCATTCTAGACTACTCTGTATACTATACAGTTTTGGAGGGACATTTACTGACAGTGTATTGATACCCACACATTGTGGAAAGTGGATGATTCTGTATCGCCATACTAAAACAAATTGATTAAAAAGTGTGTGTTAACTGAATTGAGAATGAAGAAGTTTGCATTGTACATTTGTTTAAATTTACATAAAATTCATACTTTCATACTTATGTAATTTTGTGTGGCTGTTTCAATTGTTGGGAGTTTTGTAGTATATCTTACGTAATGTTGTGTGGATGTTCCACTTGTGAGAGTTTTGTAGTTGTATTACATTATATGACTTATGAAATGTTGTGTGGATGTTCCCCATGTAATAGTTTTATAGTTGTATTACATAATGTTACTTATGAAATATTGTGTGGATGTTGGCAGGTTGTCTAAGGAGGCTGCTACAGATGTGAAGGATTTTGATACATGTAATTTTTGTGATGAATGCCAATGAGAGTTAAGTGCAGGCTGTGTAGATCACTTAATTACATACATCATTTCTGTATCTACTGATGGTACGGAGCAGAGTACTGCTGCCAGGCGCTGGCACGTGGTCAAGCAGAGGTCCAGTGCCATCACAGATATAGTGCAATAGTCCTTCAAGATTTCTGAAAATAAAGATGAAGGTCTACGCCTTGGCACATGATCTCGAGCGTCAAATAGACAATAATTATACAAAAAAAGTTAGCATGAAACAGCATCCATGTAAATATATTGAGAAAAAGAATTGCAAGTCTCAGAAGTGTGGAAGTAGCATCGCTACGGTGGCAGTGTTTTCTACGCTGTTTAATCAAACATGTCAGAACCCAGGAGTGATTCCTCTGAAGATACACTTAATGTAATTCATTTGCCAATTTTGTTGGTGTCTGAGGGAAGTACAGGTGTTGTGAGCTGAAGCTCCGACAAAGGGTACTCCTGCTTGTCAGTGTCAAATAGTGTATGAATATTTAATAATGCCTGACTTTGTGGCTAAGATGGCTGTCCGATAGTGTAAAGGAAGAAAAATGATTGAATTCAGGTGTTAGTTGGCTACAGAAACCTCTCCCTTGTTCCAGGCCACTACTGTGTAGAAGACTTTGAAATTCTACATAGGAGACATTCCACAGGAGCTGGCTTTTTATTGCCATTGGCTCGGATTTGAAGAATGTTCTACTGTGACAGAATTTTTTATTTGTTGAGTTTTCTACATATTTTGTCTTCGCTGCCAATGATTCATGTACCTGCCAGAGATGACAGTGTGTATACAATGTGGAGCACACAATGTGGCCATGGTTGTAGGGAATACATTATACGACCCACTACTGGAGGTGTGGGCACTCCATCCCACACAGACACGACCCACAGACCTGTCTCTGTTGGTCATCATTGGAGCTTCCATCTCAAAATCTGCCCCCTCGTCCAAGCTTCTAATTATTTCCGTAGTGCACACAACCTTGTGCTGACAAAGTACCTGTTTGACAGAGCTCTATAATAGATATTGGAGTGTGTTGCTCTGTGGTCTGTTTGACTTTTAACGCCATCCCTCATTGTTATAAATCACCCTTTAACAGGCCCATAAAACCTTATTATTATTATAAATAATCTCATATGCAAACCCAGTGCAAATTCTGTACCTATTGAAAGTGTACCAAAGATGATAAATTTCATATTGATTCTTTGAAACTTGGGATAATTTTTCATGAGTATTTTCCCATTGAACAATGTTCTTTTGAAACATCTAGTGGTTGATTTTGATTGCTGTAGAATGGTGTTTGCCGACAGACCACCATGACTGGGGGTTAGAGGGTAAACATGACTGAGAGGTTAGAGGGTACTGCCACTCACATATTACGGAGCTGATTGAATGTTCACGCTAGAAATCAGCCATTTCCTGTAGCAGTGATTTTTGTACACACTGATCAGACACTCGGTACACTCGCTTTCAGTTTTAATATTCCTCCATTACTGTTTTGATGAAATGAAACACATCTCTGCAAGCTCACGTAATTGGGCGATGCACAGACATGACCTTTGACTAAAGGTCATGCAACAGGAATTTGTCAAAGTGTTCGGTGAAGATGAGAGAAACACAGGTCTATAGGCTGTTCTGAACGCTTCATTAGTTTTATAAAGTGTGAACGAGTTACACCTCTTTAAAAATGTTTTTCTTTATTTTTTCTGAAAATTATTATAAACAACAATGCAAATATCACAGAATATTAAAACTTCTTTAGGTATTATAAAAAAAAATGTGTATAATATGTATACCAGATCAATGAAAGTGGAGAAAGTAAAAATAAATTCAAAATTAAGATAACTAGTTTCACGAAAAAACTGTGAGTTAATAATGTACATTGTAATGTACACCAGCTATGGCTGTCATCGGACTGTTATCTTGCTGAACCTTAAAAAGATCCATATTTGAAACAAGTATCAATCCGCTGAGCCTTTTTTCACTACATATACACTCATTTATGCGCAGTCAGTGTTTAATAAGCTTGAAATACATATTGGTAAAATGTATTAAGTATACCACTATATCATCATTATATATACTGGTATATAGTATACCACTATAATGTCATTATACATACTGGCAAATTGAATTAAGTATATCACTACATTGTTATTATACATACTGGCAAAATGTATTGAGTATACCACTATATTGTCATTATACAAACTGGCAAAATGTATATAGTATACCACTATATTGTCATTATACAAACTGGCAAAATGTATTAAGTATACCACTATATTGTCATTATACATACTGGCAAAATGTATTAAGTATACCACTATATTCTCATTATACAAACTGGCAAAATGTATTAAGTATACCACTATATTCTCATTATACATACTGTTATTTAGTATACCACTATAATGTCATTATACATATTGGCAAAATGTATTAAGTATACCACTATAATGTCATTATACATACTGGAAAATTGAATTAAGTATATCACTACATTGTTATTATACATACTGGCAAAATGTATTAAGTATACCACTATAATGTCACTATACATACTGGCAAAATGTGTATAGTATACCACTATATTGTCATTATACATACTGGCAAAATGTATTAAGTATACCACTATAATGTCATTATACATACTGTTTTTTAGTATACCACTATATTGTCATACATATTGGCAAAATGTATTAAGTATACCACTATAATGTCATTATACATACTGTTATTTAGTATACCACTATATTGTCATTATACGTACTGGCAAAATGTATTAAGTAAACCACTATAATGTCATTAATTTACATACTGTTATTTAGTACACCACTATATTGTCATTATACATACTGGCAAAATGTATTAAGTATACCACTATAATGTCATTATACATACTGGTACATAGTATTAAGTATACCACTATATTGTCATTATACATACTGGTACATAGTATACCACTATATCATCATTATACATACTGTTATTTAGTATACCACTATATTGTCATTATACATACTGGTAAAATATATATAGTATACCACTATATTGTCATACATACTTGTAAAATGTATATAGTCTATCAGTATATCGCCGTTGTATGTTCCGGTATAACTGGGTATATTCTACTTAATATCGTCATTATAACATATTGGTACATCGTATACTACTTTATCCTAATACTCAGTAGGTTAAAAGAAAGTCTATATGTGTTAAAATTGAAATTGTGTCACAAGTACTTGTAAGTGAATCATCTTGATAAGTTTAATCACCAATTAGGGTGATTATATGGATGTCTTTGATTCATCTTGTACTGGTTAAGTGGCGTGTGAATGGACCTCTGGAAGGTAAAATGATGATGGAGAGGGGGATCTGAATCACATCCCAACATCTGGAAAGGTTACAATGTCACAGTGCAGTCATGTATACCTAACACAGGTTATAGTGCAGTTGATTTTATTCTAATAGGAAAAATATGGCTATCTCTACTTCATGTCTTAATACTCCCTCCTTCCCCCCCCCTTTCTCACTCCTCTCTTTACTCCCTCCTTTACCCCTCCTTTTCCCCTCCTTTCTNTTTCCCTCCTTTCTCACTCCTCTCTTTACTCCATCCTTTTCCCTCCTTTCTCACTCCTCTCTTTACTCCATCCTTTTCCCTCCTTTCTCACTCCTCTCTTTACTCCATCCTTTTCCCCCTTCCTTCTCCCTCCTTTCTTTCACAGCAAGAGAGCAAATGTCCAATGTACTTTTTATACATATGTAAGTATTTCATGTAAACTTAATTTCACATGTACACATAGATGCATGTAGTGGACAGTGATAGTGTGTGTATTTGGAGGGTATCTGAGCAGAGGGTGACAAGGTGAATGTGATATTGTGTGTATTTGGAGGGTATCTGAGCAGAGGGTGACAAGGTGAAGGTGATAGTGTGTGTATAGAGAGGGTGACTAGGGAGGATTACTGATAGAGAGGGTGACAATATATGTAGGTGACAGTGACAATGAATATAGATTAGGGTGAAAGTGTATAGGAGAGGGTCACAGTATGTGTCGGTTAGGGTGACATTGTGTTTATTGGAGGGTGATAATGTTGTGTTTATTGGAGGGTGATAATGTGTGTGTAAGGGAGGTTGACAGTATGTTTATGGGAGGGTGACTGTGTGTGCCAGGGAGGGTGACAGTGTGTTTATTGGAGGGTGACTGTGTGTGCCAGGGAGGGTGACAGTGTGTTTATGAGAGGGTTATTGTGTGTGTAGGGGAGGGTGATAGTGTGTTTATGGAAGGGTCATTGTGTGTGTAGGAGAAGGTGATAGTGCATGTAGAGGAGGGTGATGTAAGTGTATGCAGGGGAGGAAGACAGTGTGGGAGGGAAGGGTGACATTTTGTGTAAAGAAGGGTGGCTATGTCTGCAGGGGAAAATGACTGTGTATGTATTTGTGAACAGGAGACAGGGTATGGAGAGGTACTGTGTGTATGTATGTGTGTATGGGAGGGAGGGAATGCATGAGTACTGTGTGTTTGTTACGGGAGGGAGGTTATGGAGGAATACTGTATCTATGTATGAATGTGTATGGAAGGGAGGGAATGCATGGGTACTGTGCCTCTGTTCCAGTTCCATGTGCCTATGTTTTAACACTTGCATAAAGAGGTGTTGACATGGCGAGGTGTCTGACGGCTGTTATATCCGCTCTCACGTCTCGGACATTGGCTGTTATTACCCATCACCACCCATTTCCTGTGATAGCTATGATAACACCGCTATAGATCCATACCCTGCCTTCACACTATATTTTTAGTTCTCGTTGATGAAAGAAACATTTAACATGGCATGTTTTTCTTTGTGTAAATAGATTGGTAAAGACAAACAAGTTATGTGTGAGGTAGAGTAGAGAAAGTTTTCCCTGCCCTCCATTCAGTAGTATTTTGAGGCTGGTGAGGTTTTGGGACCCACAAGCCAGTACAGGTTGGGTGGTATAAATGCCTGGTGAGTTACAGACGATTAATGAGCAGCTGATAGGCTGTCTTGTCCCATCTTACACTGCCTGGTGATTTCCATAGATATGCATACTGATAGATCACAAACATGTTTCCAGAAAGTTGCCTTGACTTCACCGACCTTCACATATAAAATGCCCAAATAGCCTTGTTAAACTGTAAAACGTCTATGGAGGAGTTGGGATTTTAGGGATTAAATCCATTAATTTGGTGGATGATTCCTCCTAACCGAATTTCAATGATGATCACCCTGTGTGTTTATCTGACAGGGAGCAATATGGTGAGTGATGTGTTTCTCAGACAGTATGGAAAGGTTTATGGATGCTGATGTTGGTAACATCCAAATGTTTTGACTGAAAATTTCTTCTATTTTTTATGACCTCTATCATGTTGGTGGCAGATTTTGTAATTCTGTTGAAGAAACGAAAACCTCATGTCTAGCAACATTTGAAAGTACATGGAAGTTAAATGATTTACCTGTAGTACTTCACTGTTAAATTAAGTGATTTATCTGTGGTCCTTCACTGTTAAATTAAGTGATTTACTTGTACTTCACTGTTGTATTTAGTGATTTACCTGTGGTCCTTCACTGTTGTATTAAGTGATTTACCTGTTGTACTATACTGTTGTATTAAGTGATTTACCTGTTGTACTTCACTGTTGTATTAAGTGATTTACCTGTTGTACTTCACTGTTGTATTAAGTGATTTACCTGTGGTCCTTCACTGTTGTATTAAGTGATTTACCTGTGGTCCTTCACTGTTGTATTAAGTGATTTACCTGTTGTACTTCACTGTTGTATTAATTGATTTACTTGTTGTACTTCACTGTTGTATTAAGTGATTTACCTGTGGTCTGTCACTGTTGTATTAAGTGATTTACCTGTGGTCCTTCAGTAGTTGTACAGATATTTTAGACAAATCTGATTAATCAAAGTGTGTTTGTATATGATATGAAGAGACAATTGGACATATAAATAGTAGACTAATATCTTTGTTGTTTTGTCCCCCAAGGAGCTGTGTTTGTTTAATGATGGGTTTTATTTCTACACTTTGTACAAACTGTTGTGTACATCTTATCTGTTTTTGGCTAAAAATTGTACTTTGGTGATGAAAAGTTTGTAATGTTGTCTTGGTAACACCAGATTTGGATGATTTAGTGTTGAGGGAGGATTAAGCATCTGTTAGGGACAAGGCTGGAGCTTACAGTATCTCTGTGAAACCACACGCTTTTCATTCAGATGAAAGAAGCAATATTTGAGATTATAATAGTGCTTTTTTCTCTGTAAACATATTCACCAATAAGAAGAAGGTTCTATTAGCCACGATCTCTTTTACACTAATTGACCAGAATCGAGAGCAAGCTCCAACTTATCTCCCAAACTGATACCGTCAATAAATATGGCTGATTCTCTTCTTCAGTATACATGTGAGGGATGCGGCTTTGGTACCTCTCACTTTGAGATGGTCTTTGGGGTTGGAATGTTGAGAAAGCTGCCAACCAAATAGGCCTGGACCTTTTATGTTCAAGATATACATGTGTGTGGGATTAAAGAAAAGAGGGCTTGGATTATCAAGTTCACTTTAAAGTGAAAAAATCGCCAAATGGATGTGAGATTATCAAGTATGTTGGATTAGGGAGAGCTGTATGTATGTGTTGAAAGATGGAACACAGGCGGGATATGTTTTAGATGCACAGGAGATAGAGGGCAGTTTATACCCCCAACTGGCTAACTCTAGTACACTTGTCACTCAGTGGCTAGATATTTGGTGGGTGGTTCATTTTGCTAGGCTCATCAATGGGTAGATGTTTTGGTGGGTGGTTCATTTCGTAAGTGTTTTGGTGGGTTTCATTTTGTGAGGCACACTGAGTAAGTGTTATGGTTGGTGGTTCATTTTGTCGGGCACATTAAGTAAGTGTTTTGGTGGGTGGTTCATTTTGTTAGAATCAATTGTTAAGATTTATGGTGGATGGTTCACTTTTTGGACCCAGGTGTTCAGTGTTTTGCTGGGTTAAGTGTTTTGTTGGATTAAGTGTTTTGGTGGTTGCCCCAGTCTAGAGGTTGGCCCTGATCTATTACCAACTCATTCTTCACACAAAAAGAGCAGAGAGTGGATAATTAGTATGTTAGCCCTCAAATTGGCTTATGTAGTGCTAATGTATAAGTCTCAAATTGACATAGGTAGTGCTATATGTAGTATCATTTGTTGATGATTAGTAGAGGGGACCCCTTAGTTCCATTAGGTCGTCAGATCTGTGTGTGTCTGTGGGGAGGATATAGATGGCCATGTGAGGAAACTACAAGCAGCTCACCAATCGGCTAACAAAGATTTCTGAAGTCCTGCATACACATTACTTGATCAGTGCTTACAAACAATATCAGTATCAACTTTTAAAGTGCTGACAATGTCAAAAATGTTCAGCGTTTCCTTTTGAATGTTCAGCTCACAAACAAGGAAGGTTCATTAAAACTGCATGTTAGATCTGTGCACCCTACTGTTGGTGCTATCAGTGAACTTTTAAGTCCTAAAGTACTTGTTGACCCTGAACCTGTGTCAGGTGGCATGGGTCAGTACACTTAAGGACACAGATAACATCTTAACAAAGGTATCTCAGAAGATTGCATCTCAAACATGAGTATTGACGATATCTATTTAACATAGAGATATTTAAACTAAGTACAAAGGCAATGTATCAAACATTGAGTAAGGTTTACTTGGTGTTGTTTGGTCCAGCTGGTTTCAATTGAATTTTCTATACAATGGACAGTGTTCCGTTTATTCTCAAATGAGACTTGTATGTATTGATACTCCAAGTTATACCTGGTTAGAAGTTAGACAGAGAGATCGGACACATATTTACTGTTACCTAGGTCTTAACTCTACACAGACATATGTCCTATGTAAACAAGTGTTTTTTTGACATCCTTATAAACAGGGGCCCTTTATAGACAGGTACCTTTTATAAATGAATCGCAAATGTCAGTAATAGACAGATGCTCTTCATCAATAGTTTTCCTGTATAGACAAATTTCCTTTATTGACAGGTTCTCTTTATAAGCAGGTTTTCTATTTAGACAAATGTCCTTTTAAAGACAGGTGCTCTTAATCAACAGGTTTCCTAGAAAGACATCTGTCCATTATTGGCAGGTATTTTCCATCAACAAGGTTGTTTATTTCTGTTATAGACAAGTGCTCTTTATAAACAAGTTTTCTATTTAGAAAATATCCATTATTGACAGATATTCTCCATTAACTAGGTTGTGTACTTGCGTTATAGGCAGGTGCTCTTTATCAACAGGTTTCCTATATAGATATCTGTCCACTATTGACAGGTGCTCTTTATCAACAGGTTTCCTATATAGATATCTGTCCATTATTGACAGGTGCTCTTTATCAACAGGTTTCCTATATATATATATCTGTCCATTATTGACAGGTGCTCTTTATCAACAGGTTTCCTATATAGATGTCTGTCCATTATTGACAGGTGCTCTTTATCGACAGGTTTCCTATATAGATGTCTGTCTATTATTGACAGGTGCTCTTTATCAGAAGAACATTCTGTTACAAGTTCTGTGTGTGCTATTGAACCACACCTGGTGGAAACTTACAGGAAGTCATTACTTTGTGACAGGTATCGGCAACCAATTAGTCTGGGGACACCTGTTTAAATGTCAGTTTTACAGAAAGGTGACAGAGTCAAGGCCAGTTGTCAATTTATTAAGTCCACAGGTAACAATCAAAGTAAATGGACTTTGGAAGTATCAGAACAGTAATTGAGTGTATATATTGGTGTAATTTGGATCACCTGGTGATAGCTTCTGAAATGGTTAGCTGGTGATATATTTTATATTGTATGTTCTACATATCTCTTTGGATTGGGTGGAAACATCAAAAGATGTCTTTGAAAACAAGTTAAGATTCCTAAAATGCTTCTCATACACGAAAATGATAAGTAATTTGCTTTTTGACTATATTTATGGTGATGAAAACACCAGTTAACTCTTGCCCTCAGTAAAATAAATAAAAGGTATAACAATATGCTGATGTGTGTATGTACCTGCACCCATTGTATTAAGTAACAAAGCAAACCCCTCACAACTATCCCAGCAATGCATGCTTCCTACAATTTAATGCCTGCAGAATTAACCTGCCCATCAGGACAAGCCACTAACTCGGTGTGGACAATTTGCCAGGACTGCCCATCAAACAGTACATAATCTTTTGGCTCTATATGCAAGTGTTTTACTTAAAACAAACCCCAACAGCTTTGTCTTCAAGTGCAGTCTTTGAATTAACATTTTTCTCAGCATCAGAAAGTGAGCCTCACTTTTGGTAATTAGGGGATGAGAACGAAGAGGATAGGCTTCACAGAGGTCACTCACTAATCAAACAATATCGCCCAAATAGATATACCGCTGCTTATGTAAACGAGGATGTAAATTACGCAAGACATTGTTTATGTCTATCAGATCTTGTTTGATACCTCCGTATTACGATATTCTCAGACGTAAGAATGACGAAAGTGTCATATTTTGATCAGGAACAGGAATGAATTGCTGGTTTTTTTCTATGGCTTAGATCTCCTGCATGATTTGGATGTTGGGTAACATGAATTATTTGAGATGATGATAATAATAGATCAGCTATTCATTAAATTTGAAAATATGAAATGTAATGTTAGTATGGATTTGAGTAAGTATGTGTGTTGAGTGTGGCCCCCACTTCTGTAGACACCACCATTGAGTGTTTACCGTGATATCATTAAACACCTGCAGCCCTCAGTGTGAATCTCGAGACCTCTAGACCTTCACAATGGTACAAGTCAAAACGGAGCAGAGTGATTTAAAGTGCCGTTTTAAATCAGTCATTAATTGTTATTGTGAGTTCTATTTGAATTAAACATTGAATCTTTTCATCAAAGAAAAACTCAATTTGAAACTGATAAATGCATTGATTTGTGTGGGACAATGAGTTTGTATGAGTGGGACAGGAGTAGGGCTGTACTGGGTGTGTTGACAGAGGCCAGTGTGTTTGTATGTTTGCCGGTTAGTGTCAACACAACAGGTCCTTAACTCCTCATTGCCCCATTGTTGTAGAATCTTCAACAGCACTTGACCTCCATCAAATGGCGATTTGTCAGTTCATTTTATTCAGTTTTAAGATTATAATGTGACATGATTGAATTGGGACAAGTCTGAGAGAGTGTGAAGTGTCACTAAGGGTGAGAAGTAGTTAAAATGTGTAACAGGGCACCAACATATAAACTACCAACTAACGCTGGGGGGACCCAAACCAACATGGACTATCACTACCACCAACATGGACCATCACTACCACAAACATACACTTGTCACTACCATCAACGTGGACCATCACTACCACCAACATGGACCATCACTACCACCAACATGGACCATCACTACCACCAACATACACTTGTCACTACCACCAACATGGACCATCACTACCACCAACATACACTTGTCACTACCACCAACGTGGACCATCACTACCACCAACATACACTTGTCACTACCACCAACGTGGACCATCACTACCACCAACATGGACCAACACTACCACCAACATACACTTGTCACTACCACCAACATGGACTATCACTACCACCAACATATACTTGTCACTACCACCAACGTGGACCATCACTACCACCAACGTGGCCCATCACTACCACCAACGTGGACCATCACTACCACCAACATGGACCCTCACTACCACCAACGTGGACAATCACCACCACCAACGTGGACCATCACTACCACCAACGTCGACCATCACTACCACCAACATACTTTTGTCACTACCCCCAACGTGGACCATCACTACCACCAACATGGACCACCGCTACCACCAACATACACTTGTCACTACCACCAACATGGACCATCACTACCACCAACATGGACCATCACTACCACCAACGTGGACCATCACTACCACCAACATACTTTTGTCATTACCACCAACGTGGACCATCACTACCACCAACATGGACCATCACTACCACCAACGTGGACCATCACTACCACCAACGTGGACCATCACTACCACCAACATGGACCATCACTACCACCAACATACACTTGTCACTACCACCAACGTGGACCATCACTACCACCAACATGGACCATCACTACCACCAACGTGGACCATCACTACCACCAACGTGGACCATCACTACCACCAACATGGACCATCACTACCACCAACATACACTTGTCACTACCACCAACGTGGACCATCACTACCACCAACATGGACCATCACTACCACCAACATGGACCATCACTACCACCAACGTGGACCATCACTACCACCAACGTGGACCATCACTACCACCAACATAGACCATCACTACCACCAACATACACTTGTCACTACCACCAACGTGGACCATCACTACCACCAACATGGACCATCACTACCACCAACATGGACCATCACTACCACCAACGTGGACCATCACTACCACCAACGTGGACCATCACTACCACCAACATACACTTGTCACTACCACCAACGTGGACCATCACTACCACCAACATGGACCATCACTACCACCAACATGGACCATCACTACCACCAACGTGGACCATCACTACCACCAACGTGGACCATCACTACCACCAACATGGACCATCACTACCACCAACATACACTTGTCACTACCACCAACGTGGACCATCACTACCACCAACATGGACCATCACTACCACCAACATGGACCATCACTACCACCAACGTGGACCATCACTACCACCAACGTGGACCATCACTACCACCAACATGGACCATCACTACCACCAACATACACTTGTCACTACCACCAACGTGGACCATCACTACCACCAACATGGACCATCACTACCACCAACATGGACCATCACTACCACCAACGTGGACCATCACTACCACCAACGTGGACCATCACTACCACCAACATGGACCATCACTACCACCAACATACACTTGTCACTACCACCAACGTGGACCATCACTACCACCAACATGGACCATCACTACCACCAACGTGGACCATCACTACCACCAACGTGGACCATCACTACCACCAACATACACTTGTCACTACCACCAACGTGGACCATCACTACCACCAACATGGACCATCACTACCACCAACGTGGACCATCACTACCACCAACGTGGACCATCACTACCACCAACATGGACCATCACTACCACCAACATACACTTGTCACTACCACCAACGTGGACCATCACTACCACCAACATACACTTGTCACTACCACCAACGTGAACCATCACTACCACCAATGTGGACCATCACTACGACCAACGTGGACCATCACTACCACCAACATACACTTGTCACTACCACCAACGTGGACCATCACTACCACCAACATACACTTGTCATTACCACCAACATGGACCATCACTACCACAAACGTGGACCATCACTACCACCAACATGGACCATCACTACCACCAACATGGACCATCACTACCACCAACGTGCACCAACGTGGACCATCACTACCACCAACATACACTTGTCATTACCACCAATGTGGACCATCACTACCACCAACATACACTTGTCACTACCATCAGAGCAAAGGTTACACCTGTCACTACCACTAACACAACATATATATACACCACAACCACACACATGAACCACCACCACAAATGTACCTCACAAAAACTACCATACATGGACCAATTACCAACACCACCAAACACGTACATCATCACCACATACCACCTATACACTACCACAACCACATCCACCCCAGACCACACATGTACCTCACAAAAACTACCAAACATGGACCAATTACCAACACCACCAAACACGTACATCATCACCACATACCACCTATACACTACCACAACCACATCCACCCCAGACCACACATGTTCAACAATTACCACCATCACACACACACAGCACTTGTGCACAGTAACTATCACAAATTTACCATTGTCACAACCAACACCACCAAACGATGTACCACAAACTTCAGCACTTGTGCACTACCACTCACATGCCACAACTACCCTACCAAATATGCTGCAACTACCACTTGTATGCTGCAACCACTATACATATATGTCACAACTACAACATGTACGCCACAACCACTACATATATGCCACACCTACAACATGAATGCCACAACTACAACATGTATGCCACCACTACAACATGTATGCCACAACCACCACATGTATGCCACAACTACAACATGTATGCCACAACTACAACATGTATGCCACAACCACCACTTGTATGCCACAACTACAACATGTATGCCACAACCACTATACATATATGCCACAACTACAACATGTATGCCACAACTACAACATGTATGCCACAACCACCACTGGCACGCCACAACCACCACAACCACCACATATGCCATAACCACCAGTGCATATGTATTGCCACACGTACATCACTGCCACATAGGTACCATCACTATAACAAATGTACCATCATTAAATAGGCACCTCTTCCATGCCTACATGTATATGTTTAGTATTTGTATGAAAATATTAATTTTATTCCTTCAATACTGTTTTTATCCTAATTCTGTCATTTTACGGTTTTAATACTTGAAGATGGCAGTTACATTTTTGTATCTGTTTGCGTTATGTAAACTGTAGCATACCTCTCTTGGCTAGATGTAGTGGGGGACGTGTGCGCTTGACTTAAAAGACAGATTTTTATATTGCTTTTGTATTTTGTTTGTGGAGGTCTCCAGAAAGACAGACTTATGGGGGTTTCCTTGGTCAGCCTCTATCAGAATTATTGTATTCTATAAGGACTTCATTTACTGAAAATTCAATTTACAACTCAATCAAGTATTTTCATGTCAAAAGGAAAGTTATTACACCAGACCTGGGGACAATTTTAAGTATTGCACTAAATTATTTAAAACCGCATTTGGCAGGTAATCCAACATTGCACGTCGTTAACGAGACAACATGTCGCGAATCCCTTTGATTTCAGTGCATTTCCTCTATACAGTTGATCGGGAAATATACAATATGATACATGGGTGTGAAAGTGATAACTCATCAGAAACCTATAAGTCGCGATTAAGATGAAGCTTTATTTTGTCATGTCTGTATCTATGATTTACAAGTTGTGTCACTATATCTATTTAAACTCAAATCAACAGGAGACACGACTTTTGTGATCTCCACGCAGTCGTCCTTTGACAACAGTGTGTTATTTAGATGTTTTCGGGAATTGTACATGTTCTACGGGGATTTTACGGGAGGTTTTTCTGTCACAGAGACAAGGGCATGTGCATGTTCTAATCTTAAGGGCAAGAAATCTGTACTGCTAATTATAGGATGAAAAGTAGCATTTCAACATATTTTAAATAAAATGAAAAAGAAAAATGGTAAAATAACATGTATTATGATGGAATTATGATGAAATTGTGTGAGTTTGACAGCTGTAATTATTCCGCATCAAGCTTTGCCTACCTCAATGGTATCATTGAGTGGATTATCGGGACCTTTGATCACCGCCAAATTAGATGTGTTTAGTCAGGGGCGATCACACTGCACATGCTTCACCCTCGCACCTTGTCTGGTTCAGATAATTACAAGTTTTCCTCAAGTATGTCGCTCCTAGATTAAAGACTTCCTACTAACACACAGGGTTTGTCATCGGTCATGAATTTGTGTCACGTTAACTTTTGCCACAAAGTAATGAGTATTTTCCATGTTATATTCAAGGCTAAACCATTTCACTAATCATAGTTTTATGACTAACGAAACATTCAAACGGCTGACATACTAGGTACATATCAGACAGTCAAGAAGTTGCAGGTTGCAAATTATTGGTTTGGAGATAGTCATCTTGTCATTGAGCTGCTTGTCAGATGACTGCAGAAAATGGGACAAAGTTTGTGGTTGCTTTAAAGGTAACTGAAAGTGTTATCAGGCAGATACTTTACAATGGTTTATTGTTTATAATCTGGTATCATCAATGGTCGTGTCTTGTTAAATTATCTGTACTGTGAAGTACATGCTGAGAGACCACTCCTGTAGACAAGGAACTGAGGTCTATCAATCTGGTTTTTCCATATCATTTCTAATAAAAGGAAAGGCGGGCATGTACAGTGTTTTCACTTCAGGTAGAGTTCAGTTACAATAACTTAAGTGCGTCATATTTAATATTGAGTCAAATATTGTTGACTTTTTTCTTCTTTTTCAAGTAGTATGGTAGGATCTCTCTGGCTGTAGAATGACATAGTGTGTACAAACCAAGAACCAAGGGCTATAAAATAGTTACATAGACAAGAAGTTATATTCAAATTCTGTCAATAGCAACTCTACATAACATCAAACAAATTATAGTGGCCAAGTGGTATACATTAATTTTTTTTACTGTAAAACTTAAAGGTAGCAATAGTTTAAACCACAAGTATTACTTCTGCTCTGAAAACTTTTCATCTTTGTTCCTTTCAAAATATACTCCCTCGTTGATGAATCCACTCTCCCTTTTAACATTTTCCTTACTTTTATAATATGACAACAAATTTTGTAAAAAAAATAAAAAATTACCTGCTGTTAAGTTGTCCCTCTTGCTCAAGTGCAAAAAGTGCAAAACAAAACTGTCAAAATACTGTATATATATTTGTTTGCAAGGCCAAAGATAAAGTAAACAAAAGAAATGACAATAAAGTTAGTGATGACGGAGCCTTTGGACATCTTCCTCCTCAACAGGTATAGCAATGGTTATATCATGTTATAATGTGGTTTTCTATTGGCTGCAATGAACTGGTAGGTGACACGCCATTGGTCACATGCAGGTTCATAAACCATTCTCACCACCCACCAAGCTTGTCTTGCTCCTACAATGATAAATTAGACTTAGCCTCCATTTGAGATGCTTATCTGTCCACTATTTCACCTTTCTCACAATCAAAGGACAGATAACCATCTTACCCGGGCCAGCAAAGCCTCGGTGTGAAAAAGGATTTGGTGGAGTTCTGTTGAAGTACAAGATATGCAGTGTGACCGTGAAATGGTTAGGTGATAATTGACCAGCAGGGATGACATTTTCTCTGTGATCCTCAGCCTAATTGCCCAGTGACCATTCTCAGCCAGGACCCTATTACTGGAGGCAATACCTGCCCAAATTAGAGGTGAGGGTGGAAAGCACCTGTCCCTCTCATGATTGGTGAAGGGTGGCATTAACCTCTCTGTCCCCTCATGACAAATAAAGGTGCCACACTAATGACAGTTACCCGTAAACGTGGCACACACCCCTGTGTCCCCTAAATGACAGTTATGTGTGGCACACACCTCCATGTCCCCTAATGTTAGTAATATGTGGCCCACAACTCTATGTCCCCTAATGACAGTTATGTGTGGCACACACCTCCATGTCCCCTAATGTTAGTAATGTGTGGCACATACCTGTATGTCCCCTAATGATAGATAAGGGTGGCACACATGTGTCTGTCCCATCATCTACTTAGACAAGCATGGCCTAGTCACAAGAGTCAAAGAACCAAAGGATCTTTTACTCACTGATCCTAATGTTTGATTTCATAAATTTGGTCCTTAAGTTTGGTCCTAAAGTAATTTGTTTAAATGGAAACCTTTTTTATGAAATGGGATTATCAGCCAGTTATGACAGGTGCTCACAAATATAATGAACACATTCCATCATTAATTAGTTATTAATTATATAAGATTACTACTGTTATGACAAGTGCAATGTTTTTAATAAATTTATGTCTGTTTGATTTACTGGGACAATTTACCTGTACAAAGCTGTGAGATACAATCAATCAAAGGAGCTACATTAAGACTTGTTTTTTTAGATAGAAGAAACAATTCCTTATTGAAGTGATTAGTGCAATACACAGAAACGAGAGATAGAAGACATTTAAGTCACTGATATTGAGCTGTCATTATGTGATAACTCGAACTGTTCCGTGTTACCCAACACCGTCATTAGTCAGACATCACTGCCCCGTACACTCTAATTCTACAAAATCTATCTAAAGCTTCAAGTAAAGAAATTTATCTCATCTATTCAAGTTCCAAGGTCTGGAAAATACAATGTACACTTTGTATAAAATTAAGGTTTTTATGTAAGATTTATTTAAAGATGTAATCATTTTGACTAACTGTATGGACTTTAATTTAAGATATATTTGAATGCTATCATAATTGAATTGAAACTTGGGATATTATTTCTGGCTTCCCTAATCTGGGGTCCTCCCCAAAACATTAGCCACTTCATATCACACACACATTTTTTTTACTAGATTCGTTGTGTATTTAGACAGATAATACAACAGGTACCATTTTTGGTATCAGATAACAAGCATTACATTGGGTGGTCGGGAGGCACAATGTAGCTCGCTCACCTTTCATCAACATGTCTGGGGTTCGATCCAATGATCGGATATGAAAAAAGTTTTGGATCAACTGCCCCACCACAAGGGGTTTTGTCTGGGTATTCAAGCCACAGCCGAGTGCCCCACCTATCAGACCCCAGCTACCGGAAGCTGTCCAGCCTTGGGACTTACCTGCGGGCTGGACCAGGACTTTTGAATCACCAAGAGATAGGGTAGGACCACTTATCCCCTCGTGTCAACTGAACACAGACCTACATCAGTGAAAGAAGACTTGAAACACCTAACCGACCAACCAACCAAACCTATGCCAGCCTTACAAGAGTGATAAATATAAGTTGAAAGAACTTGTTTCATAATTGAATTTTTGTAAAATAAATAAATGTTCGAAAAAACAAACTGAACATGCAGCAACTGTGGTGCTTTCTAATAGAAACCACTACAAGAACCAAATGCAGTGCCTGATTATAAACAACACAGGTGCCACTTGTGGTTCCTGATAATAAAACTTAACTGTTTCCTTCTGGTCCGGATCCTGTTACAAGTAACCCATGATGTGTCAGAGACATAGATAACATCTCGAGTTCAACATGTGGTTGAAAGTTATACTGTTAATATACAGAGAAAAAATGATGTGAAACACAATTTCTGCGAGAAGATACATCTACTAACAGCAGTATCAGATATTATAGGAAACAAAGCTTGGCTTGGTAGAAACAAATGCCAGTACAAGGAACGGTGCAGTCCTAGTTAACAACAACTGTGGGTTTATGGTATAAGGATGTGTAATATACATTAACTTGGTGGAAACCTCTCCGTGCCATAAAGAGCATTTGTGAAATACCTTGAGAAGATGATGAAATTATTTACTGTCTGTAAGGGAGTAAACTATCTACCTGAAGATTGACATAACGGACATTTTTCCTGGTGTAGCTGCACCACAGATGTTTGTGTAGCATATCTGGGAGCTCATTGCAAGGTGGTTTACCAGTTATCATGTTCCAAGGCTCATGCCCCCCACCCAAGACCACAGTTCAAAGGCAGGTTCAAACACCAGGCATCATCATAATTCTCATGTTATTTCACATATTTCTTTGTGAGTATGTGATCAGGGGTCCGGTTTGTGGTTCCCAGTGGAGGCCAAGCGTGGTTACATGTTTGTGAGCAATATGTGCAGCATTCCTTGACTTCCCTGTCGGAGGGTATTTACATATGTGTTGAAATCATGCCAATATCGCATTTAGAATTAACAATAACAGGTGTACAATTTGGATTTGAATCCATTTCTCAATTCAAAATAGTGCATGCCTTTTTTTTGTCTATTGCTTCGAATCGGATGTAAAATAACGATCTGATTAAATGAGTGTTTGCCTTTCTGTTCAGTAATTTGCTGATTCACAACAACAAGTAGATACATAACTCAGACATGTTACTCATATCAGCATCCAATTAATGGAAATTATGGAATGGTGAATGCTATATTGGAGGGAAGGGGGTATGAACTTTCTACACTTTCTAGAAAGTCAGTGTTAAGACCAGACATACTGACACTTTCTATCTATCTCCAAAAATGGTCTTTTGTCCTATTACTGACCCACCTGCCTACGTCATTCATTGTCACATTATTGGCCAAGTTCCTTATTCCCTCGGCTATTGAGAGATTCTCAATTTGTATTTGCTAACTACCTCCTGCTAAGAGGAACTATTATTGTCCATTTTAAAGGTAAACTATGTTACTTTGTAATGAACTTTATATCTTCTGAGAATTTCATATTTTAATATCATAAATAAAATCAATATCAGAACCTACAAAAAGAAAGAGGAGGAAATATTGAGTTGTATTTATATTTCTATGACAAACTTGCTAGGGATATAATCTAAATCTATTATTGTTCCTGTTATAAACTAGAGCTAATTGATACAAGACTAGCTGTCGTGCTCCGTGTCGTTACTCACCACCTTGATTTGGGGGTAATAGAATAACGAAGAACATACAGAACATGACGTGTTTCTTATAGTTCTTGGATTATGTGACGATAGAAAAAAGAGAATGCTGTACAGAACTATAAAATCACCCTAGGTCACATGTTATAATTGACTTTAAATATCCAGTATTTTTTTTTTAAATGAGGCCTTCTCAATGTAAGTCGATTCAATACCTTTTTAATTACTTACCTGTGTTCAGCAGATATTCCCTAACACCCATTCATCTCATTTTGTCTTTGCTGTAATGCCAAGATACACGGAGAAAGACACTGAATACAATCACGTACCATGAGATTAGTTTGCAAATGCATTAACTAAAACTTTGTGTATTGATTCTCAAGTACTTAAAAGACCAACAGGATATGAATGAATCAATTCAATAAGCTCTCATTCAAGATTTTAGATGTCAGGATTTCTGTTTCTTTGGATTGTGTATCAACTAAGCTATTTTTATTTGTATATCTACTGTATAACTGTGCTTTGGAACGTTTCTAGTATTTAACTTTATGGTAAGTGCTTAAGAGTATTTGAATTCAAATTTTTGTTGCCATTTTATGTGTCAATATTTGACAAGCGTGCTTTATGATGCAAGGGCTTACCTTGTGAGATGGCTGCACAACCACTGAACCACTTTCATAGCCTCATTGTCACTTCCTAAACAACCTTCAGATTGATATTTTTATGATGTTATCATTTTTAGGTTGAGCAAAATACATTTAATTTTCATGATACAAAATGAAAATTTGAAATCTTCATTCTTCAATTTTTCAAACTGAACTGACAGGAAAGGCATTGATGGAGTCAATAATGATGGGCTATGTGTTTGGCACCTGTGTTACCTGAGGAATGCAATAGACAAAGTTGTCACAGGGCAGACCTTTAGGTGAATAATACGTAGAAAACGACATTGACCGGACGCGAAACACAGCAACACCAGTCCTCCAAATCATACACTAGTGGTCTTCCTCTCAATGTCAGAGCAAATCATGTGTTTGATGTAAGCTAAGTGATAACCTATGCTCCTAACAGCATAATAAATACCGACAAAAATGTAAAGAAACTTACAGATAAGTGAAATTCTACCAGGGTTTTTCTGCCGCTATTTTTGCAATTTCTCATTAACTAGTGTTCATGTCATACAGCAGAGTTATAGAAATGACTAGTTGTTCATGATAGCAACATCTGTATTTTAATGAGATAGAGGCAACATAATAGAAACTGTTAGGTTTTATATGATTTGATGAGACTTCAACAACAAAGGGGTGTTTGTTTCATGGTTTGATTGTTTTGATGAGACTTTGACAACAAAGGAGATAAAATTGGATGTTTTGTGTTTTGATGAGACTTTGACAACAAGGGAATTACAATTGAATGTTTTATGTTTTGATGAGAGTTAGACAACAATGGAACTACAATTGAATGTTTTGTGTTTTGATGAGACTTAGACAACAAAGGAAATACAATTGAAAGATTTATGTTTTGATGAGAGTTTAGACAACAATGGAAATACAATTGAATGTTTTGTGTTTTGATGAGACTTTGACAACAAAGGAAATACAATTGAATGGTTTGTGTTTTGATGAGAGTTAGACAACAATGGAAATACAATTGAATGTTTTGTGTTTTGATGAGACTTTGACAACAAAGGAGATACAATTGAATGTTTTGTGTTTTGATGAGAGTTAGACAACAAAGGAAATACAATTTAATGTTTTATGTTTTGATGAGACTTTGACAACAAAGGAGATAAAATTGGATGTTTTGTGTTTTGATGAGAGTTAAACAACAAAGGAGATACAATTGAATGTTTTGTGTTTTGATGAGACTTTGACAACAAGGGAATTACAATTGAATGTTTTATGTTTTGATGAGAGTTAGACAACAAAGGAAATACAATTGAATGTTTTGTGTTTAGATGAGACTTTGACAACGAAGCAGATACAATTGAATGTTTTGTGTTTGGATGAGAGTTGGACAACAAAGGAAATACAATTGAATATTTTGTGTTTTGATGAGACTTTGACAACAAAGGAGATACAATTGAATGTTTTGGGTTTTGATGAGAGTTAGACAACAAAGGAAATACAATTGATGTTTTGTGTTTTGATGAGACTTTGACAACGAAGCAGATACAATTGAATGTTTTGTGTTTGGATGAGAGTTGGACAACAAAGGAAATACAATTGAATATTTTGTGTTTTGATGAGACTTTGACAACAAAGCAGATACAATTGAATGTTTTGTGTTTTGATGAGAGTTAGACCACAAAGGAAATACAATTGAATGTTTTATGTTTTGATGAGAGTTATACAACAAAGGAAATACAAGTGAATGTTTTATGTTTTGATGAGAGTTAGACAACAAAGGAAATACAATTGAATGATTTATGTTTTGATGAGAGTAAAACAACAAAGGAGATACAATTGAATGTTTTGTGTTTTGATGAGAGTTAGACAACAATGGAAATACATTTGAATGTTTTATGTTTTGATGAGAGTTAGACAACAAAGGAAATACAATTGAACGTTTTATGTTTTGATGAGACAACAGGAAATGACTGGGTGTCAACCCTTTCGCCCCAGTGTAACTTTAGTAGACACTACCATATATTTATCTGGATGGCTCAATTGTGGTCGACAGTTGTAAAAGGGTTGATAATATTAATACTTACGTTTTGATGAGAGACAAGTGAAATAAAAAGTATTTCATGCTTTGATGAGAGTTACAATTAGGTGTTTTATTTTTTGATTCGAGTTAAACAACACAAGAAATAACTCGGTGGTAATAGTATAATATTTACGTTATGATGAGAGACAAATTAAATGACGAAGTATTCAATGCTTTGATGAGACTTTGACAACAAAGGAGATACGATTGGGTGTTTTATGTTTTGATGAGACATTGGCAACAAAGGTGAGATGACTGGGTGTTTATAGAAGTCATCTTTATGTTTCGATGCAACATAGAATGTGACATAGATTGGATGGCTGTTTGTTGATGTGATGGGAAGGACCAGACACTGCTGGGAGACATGCGTGTAGGTGTAGTTGTTATGAATGAGACAGAAGTTGCATTCACAGCTGGGGATGTCGTCCCATCGGTCTGTAACAAATGGCCGTTCCTGTTTCTTCTGACTGGTCGGACGGCCTGTGGTTTGGATAAGTGATCTGTGGTCCTGGTGTGGTTCCATCTCGCCATTGATACCAGTCCTAGTGGAGACGCTGGGTTAACGACAGGGAAGGCACTACTTAGTGTAATGTCAGGTTGTGGTGTGGTTGCTAGGACCCTCGTGTATTTTACCTTTACTTATTCACTATTTGCTGCCTTTGTCAGGGTTTGGGGGAAATGGAAGTGAAATATAACGGAAGTATATTATATTGTAGGAAACAAAGGCATGTATAGTTCCTAGATAAAATAGTATGTACGCACAAAGGCTTCCGAAATTTGTATATAACGATTAAAACAAAGACATAGCTTTGTGTCTTTGCTTTTATTTTGGTGTTTCCTAGGTTCATTTCTTGGCTATTTCTGATCGACTTTGAGTTGTTTACCCCGTGCGGTATTGTTTTTTTTTCAGCATTATTTCTATGCTGCATATGCAGAAAAATATTCAGAATGTCGAATATGCCACCAGGCAACCTTTCCTGGGTCTGTATGCAGCAACAAACGAAGAGAGGATTTGAAAATGTAACTATTGATAAATAATTGGTGCATACATATGGTTCTTGTGACTCTAATGGAAAAGCACTAACACAATGTTATCTGTGTCTTTATTTTTCAGATACAACATTATGTTGAGTTGCTGGAATGAGCTTCCGAAAGCGAGACCGAGCTTCACAGACCTCAAGTCCACATTAGATGGCATGCTGGAAAACGAGTGTGGGGTAGACTACCTGAGTATGGACATTGACAATAGTCAGTGTTACTACACCGTAACCTGTACCTATGGACAGGACGAATCAGCGTTACGTTACGAACATGTCGACACGGTCGACGGAGACACAGATGAGGCACACGGCGTAAAGGATTTACAATGTGAACATGTTATAAATCAAAATACCCCGAAAACATTGCATAACGCTAAAGAAATAAATGACAATGATAGCTCAGAGGAGGAAACAAGAGATCATGAAATAGTTGTTCATAAAGTTCAAATAGAGCACAAGCCACGTTACCTAGAGCACCATGATTCTTGTCTGTGTTCGTCCTTAGCGCCAGTACAATGCGTGGACAGAAACCCGTTGAGGGAACACAGGGACTCGGGTTTTGATACAAGTAGCTATTCCGGTTCGTCACCAAACGGTAGCCCAAGGACATTGTCTTCTAGGGGAAGCCACAAGGAATCGATTGGTATGGAGGACGAAGTCTTCATCCAGGATTTTGGTACATTTAGTGACATTGAACGCAATTCCGTTTCTTTGAAAAAACGGAAATTTACTGACGAACGGTTGACAAGCAGTTGTCCAATATGCAAAACATGTCTTTTACCTTTGAATGAAGAGTTTCATTTCTGCGAAAACTACACGAATTCTGATTCCAGTGGATGTTCTCACCATGGGGTACTAAGTTGTGATAATTTCATTTTGAAGTCTAGACTTGATGAGACGGAGCATACTGAATGGTATGACACTGATGCGTCCGTTTGTTATTCCAGTATGGACACGCTGGTGTCTTTGGATGGGAACACTCTGAGTACTTATTTGTGATCGTTTAAATTTAGAACAAGGTCGTGGTTCGACGTTTGACTTTGTCATCTGTCAGTGAAATAAAATGGCATACAACTCGTTGTCGTTTTCATGTTTCGAAACAAGAATGCTGAACATAACTTTAAACTTATTTTGCGATCAAATTGATGTATAATGATACACATAGGACATTTCTACAATGCATGCGATGAATATAATGGCACGCTTGTTCGATATATCGTCCACAGTTAGAACCAATAAGACATGCTCTCCATCAACAATTATAAGTCAGCCATTACTTACAACCATAATGTGCTTTTTTATCGTATATTTATTTGAGGACTCAAATTGTTTTGTGTCACCCTAACATTGAAAGCATCGCACGTGATTGTCTTCGACTAGGAGGCACCAGCTTCATTAGTTACCATACTTTCAGCATTTCATATAATCTGTTTGATAATTGGAATGATGAGGTGGAAACTAGGTTTCAGGTATGAAAAGTCATTATTTTTGAATTACAATTAAACCACAAATGATGTTTCATCTCCGTTCTTTTTGTTTGGCGTCATTTGTACCTTTTCCTTAGGGTTATATTTCTGTCGACTTTAACTTTTTTTGTTTTGTGGTCGTTATGAGCCGACAATGTGGTAAAGTATACCCTGTTCGAATGAAGCAGTGGGTACATGTCATAAGCCTTGCGAGCGAGCGTGCGCTCGTTCATGTACGCTCATCTTAGTTTCCGGAGCATATCTGGCGTCAGACCAAAGTTAATGCTTCCGGATTATTGTTCACGAATGTAGTGCATCTCTCAATTTAGGGCTCGTTTTTAAATCAATTTTATATTTCTTTCGTGTCAATGAAATGAAAGTAGATGTCATACTAAATTGAAGCATGATCTTTTCCCTTTTAATTAAAGTGCTTTATTAGTTGACGCAATTTGATTTGGCGAAACGATATGGTATATTGATGGGGGCCTTGCGCATGCATTTCAGGATTAAACATAGAACAGCTGGGTTATGTTGACATGATTAATATTATCTTTAAAAAGTACCGATCATGCTTAGTTTTCCAGCTCACCACAACGTGTCTTAAAAAACTAAAAAAAATATATAAGGATCAGGTCTCGAGTAAAATTATAAAACATTTTCATGGATTATTTACATGTGAGACTCAATATTTAATCCAAATTGTTATACAATTGGCATATTTAACAACAGTAATAGAGTGTCCCCTATCTGTCCCCTACCTACCTACCTACCTACCTACCCCTACCTACCTACATGTACCTAACCCTCCACCCACTTCTCCATGTCCAGGTAGGTATGTAGGTTACCGGCTATCTGAAACATAGTGAGTAATTAATATTGTTAGACACTGAAATCGTATTACTGACAATCGTGCTGTGATGACAAACGGTAAGTTATTAAGTTGTTTTATGGTCAATAATATACATCCATAAGGGAATTCATGAAACTTAAGCTATGGTTTGGAGTACGAATTATATCTGAAATGTTAAATCCATAACAATAAAACGACCAGAAAATACCGAAGTGTCAACAAAACCAATCCCAAATCAAAAGCAATACTTCTAGGCAATAGAAACCAGGTGTTCCGGAAGGGCTAACGTCTTCTGCTTTATGGCAATGCAATTCCTGGCCAAAAGCAAGGATAGTCACGCCCTCGAAAACCGGAGTAGTGACAACGAAACAAGCACACAAATGAGCATAATCAAATACATGGGCCTTCATATGACACACATAATTAGGTATTTCGATGAAATCATGAAGAAAGGTATATATTTTGGCTGAAGAAAGGAAAGATTACATTTTATAAGTTATTACTGTCAAATTTGCCGCAGTGTTCATCACTGAAGTGACCGTTATTATCATGTTCTATATAAATGTCAAGAATTGAAGTTGAGGAAGAGGAATCTGGACCATAAAGATCCAAAAACATGAACAGAAATGTATTCCATAATGAAGAAATATTTTCTGTGGGGAGAAAAGTACAAAACACTAGCCTCGTATACCGTATACAGTACAATAAATCAGACTTAGTGCAGCAAATATACATACGGTTTCTTCATCATTACAACTTGTGACTCACAGTTTGTGTTTATTTCGGTGGTAAAATATGTCCCGATCAGCGTCCTGTCTAGTCCTGAAGAGTTACGAAGGGTGCTGAAGATCTTGGTTGGCTGCTATGATGACGCGTGTGTATTCAGTAATGGCAGCGCGTCGTTTCTGACTCCAGCTTCTCTACATCACCGCCGTAGATACTACTGTACAAGGATGAGCTTTGTCATATTATCCATGCACATTTAGAACTGTCATTTCTTTGCATTTATGTAATTGGTTCCCACCCAATACCTCACTAGACAATGCATTGAAATTGTGTGCCTGTTTCTCTTCCTCCTTCCACTCCTCTGGAGTGCTGATAGGAAATATGGTAGCTTGAACACTAAGTTAATGACACAAATGTTACCTAGTTATTTGTAATGCCTAATGCCTTCCTCATGTTTAATTTTTAGTTGAAATGTGAATATGTTACATTACGTAGGATTTTGATGAAAAGAATTATCACATAAGAACTACTAATGATTCGGAAGATTGAAATTGATGCATACATCTATCTCTCATAGCTTGTAATGTTGGCTGTGTGATATACCTACCTCTCACAAACGTGCAGTACAGTTCACAACATCATATTACTCCTGCAAGGATTTTGAATGGAAGAGACAATGCTAAGTCGTTAATGCTTCACTCTTCAAGGGCCATACAGTAAATACAAGTTAATACAAATCTTTCACAAGACATGTTAAAAACGAAAACACTAAATCTCCAGAAAAGAGTGTAGAACGATCATCCGTAGATGTTGAAAAAATCCAAAATGTGTATAAATGTCCATGAATTTCTCAAAAATAGCATAGGTTTTTGCTTGAGTAAGTCGATACGCTGGGTAATTCAGACATTCAACAGCTGGTATCTCAAGGTGGTATTTTATAGCTATGTTTCATGGAACCTATCCGGTTTTGATTGATCGATGCAATCGACCCTCTTACTTGTTCAAAACAATGAAAGAATTGATTTGGAAGTACAGGTAAAACATTTTATTCCTTTTACAAATTAGCCGGACAACAACGTTTTCTTTGTGGGTCGTTATTTTCAACGAGTCTTTTTTAATAGTTGCCCTTCCAATGCGGAAATCGTCCAGCAACTTGTTAAACCATGAAGTGATACAGACCAGACGCTTGTGTGTGGCGAACGGAAATAATACAGGAATATATGCCCAATGTAGGCGGTATGGATTCTCTGTCAGTAGAAAGTACATAGATACGTTACCTCAATAGGCGTTACTGACCAGTGGTCAGTATTCGGTAGGTAGACACATACACGTCATCTGTTGACGTGTCCTATGTGTTGTGGTCGGTGTACATCATCTCACTCAATAGAGCAACCTCTCACTTGTTTTTGCGGGGACTGAGGGTAATTCAATGAATGTCAATACCATCAAGTCCCACGTAGGGATACCGCCGACAGTTACTACAATCCTTCTGTTTATGACCTGCTCCAGGGTAACATTTTGCACTATCATGACGCCCAAGCGTACAACTTGTTTATTATTTTGACCATTTTTTGACATAGTTCACACAAGTGTTTACGTTGTAATAAATCTGTTGAATTCATACTGATTAAAATATACAACATGTTGATGGAAAGTTTTACCAAACCATTTCGTCTTCTTTTATATATGGTGACTCTTCGAATGCTTTGTTGGTCTAGCTTCGATTAACATGAAAAATATCTGCTGCCCATTTCTGGGCTATTCACGTTAGAATGGCAGTCAGAGTACCACCCGATCTGGTTTACGCCTACAGTAGACCATTACACCACAACAGGCTATCTACATGCACAGTAAAACGGTTGGTTTGGTTGGACATGAGTTATTCGTTTATGCAATAAGGACTGAGTTAGTGATTTGATGTTGTTTTCTGGCAAAGTTTTGGGAACACCTTCAAGGTCTGCTGTAACGTTTTGTAGGTACGTCAGATTACATTTATTATTTTAAAAATTAACAAATCGGTTTGTCCGCATAAACAAACAGGCCCTGATGTTAAAAATATTACTGTTCCTTGTTAAAATTTAATTTGTATGTTAATTTTAGTCAATATGATATTGGAAATCAATTTATTGTTTGTATTGACTTAACATTAATTGTTAATATTGATAACTAATGATTCAATGTCATAATTTTGACGTCTGATTCATGTGATGGCTGACGTTACTGCTGTCACTTTTAGATCGCTTTTGTTATTTTCAATGCATTAACATAATGCAATTGTCATTATTAAACGTGTCACTTACTCAAAATATCACACTAGCCTTGAACCTGTTTCAGTTGACATATGTATGCTGTGCGGAAGTCATTTAGCGCTCGTGAGTGTCTGCCTTCACTGGATTAGGATATCTGTATATAGAGACAAAACTTAAAGATCAAAGTATACCACAACATCAACACACAAAGGCAAACTATACACAACGTTAATAAACGAGGACATAATATGCAATAGCGTCAATATATAAGGGCAGAATGTACTACGACGTCAACACACACGGACAAAATGTACCACAGGGACAATATACGAAGACAAAATAAACAGCAGCTTCAATATACAAGAGCAACATATAACACGTTGTTAACACACTATGACGACAAAATATACCACATCGTCAACTCATAAGGACAAAATATACCACATCGTCAACTCATAAGGACAAAGTATATCACATCGTCAACTCATAAGGACAAAATATATCACATCGTCAACTCATAAGGACAAAATATACCTCATCGTCAACTCATAAGGACAAATTATACCACATCGTCGACTCATAAGGACAAAATATACCAAATCGTCAACTCATAAGAACAAAATATATCACATCGTCAACTCATCAGGACAAAAGATACCACATCGTCAACTCATAAGGAAAAAATATACCACATCGTCAACTCATCAGGACAAAAGATACCACATCGTCAACTCATAAGGAAAAAATATACCACATCGTCAACTCAGAAGGACAAAATATACCACATCGTCAACTCATAAGGACAAAATATACCTAATCGTCAACTCATAAGGACAAAATATATCACATCGTCAACTCATAAGGACAAAATATACCACATCGTCAACTCATCAGGACAAAATATACCACATCGTTACCTCATAAGGACAAATTATATCACATCGTCAACTCATAAGGACAAATTATACCACATCGTCGACTCATAAGGACAAAATATACCACATCGTCAACTCATAAGGACAAAATATACCACATCGTCAACTCATGAGGACAAATTATATCACACCGTCAACTCATAAGGGCAAAATATATCACATCGTCAACTCATAAGGACAAAATATACCACATCGTCAAATGTGTCACAGTGATAAACTAAACAACAGTGTCAAAACAAAAGACCAAATGATATCAAAGAGTCCACGTAGTAACAAAATATAACACATCGTCAGCACAAGCACAAAATATACCTCATCGACAACGCACAAGAACAAAATGTGCCAAAGCGTCAATACACATAATCGAAAGTCGATACCAGTTAGAAAGTGCCTGAAGAATGAAGAATTCAAATACAGCAGCAGGAAGTGGCAGACACTAAAATACATTAGCAGAAAGTGGCAAACACCACAATACAACAGCAGGAAGTGGCATACATCACAATACAATATCAGGAAGTGGCGTACATTTTGTACATCACAATACAACAGCAGAAATTGGCAAACACTACAATTCAACAGCAGGAAATGGCAACCGCCAATAAAACAGCACTAGGAAGTGGCAGATACTACAATAAAATATTAGGAGGTGGCAAACATCTCAATACAACAACAGGAAGTGGCTAACACAAAACAAACCATCAGCAGGAAGTGGCGAACACCACAATGCAATATTAGGAAGTGGCAAACATCTCAATACAACAGCAGGGAGTGGCAAACATCTCAATACAACAGCAGGAAGTGGCAAACACAAAACAAACCATCAGCAGGAAGTGGCACACAGTTAAATACAACAAAAGGGAGTGAAGAGACATCAACATAAATAAATTGAAATATTCCGGAACGCTGATTGTTTCCTGCTCCACGTGTTTCTCTCTTCTTGTAGTATCCCATCATATCTAAACAAAAAGATGCAGATCGCCTAAGATACGATAGAAATTATGGACGCTGAAACATGGAAAGTCGGCTATTGTGACCGTTGTTACATTTGATGTAGATTGAAGTCAATAAGTAATCTATGTGTAACTCTCTTCATTAACATCTGATCTTAATAATAAAGAGAAATCTATTACAAGTATATGCTATGTAAACTGGATTAACAAGGACTTGACGATATGATTAGATTGTTTTATAACTCACCTATATTCGTTATTACACAGTAATGAATATGCAAAAGTTGTATTTTGCATGATTGACGGTTATAGTATTGCTTTCGTACAATGATTATTACATATATCCATGGTACGATATGAATACAAAATAAATTGTTTTATTTCATTTACATTTTATTTAATCATGGAAATTGATTCTTCATCGAGTTCTAATATCCAATTAGTTGATGAGACTTCGACAACCTCTGTATCTTATACAAAGATCAGTATTGTTCTTTCGTTGGTAATATATGCTTTCTTTTTCTATTCATGAAACTTACCTTTGGTTTCAGAAGGTTGTTGTATGTGACGTTAGCTGCACGTGCATACTAACGTGTTGTAGAGTTGACTCCTCCCGGAGGTCTTTTGGTGTGAAACAACACCATCCATCCATCAGGAAACTGCTGTACAGATGGTCGGACCACACTCGGTAGAAATATGATCGATTCCAACACGGATGTCAATATGATCACGCCTAAATGTGAATTAGGAATATTTTTATTCTTATACAAACTGTTCTCATGACAATAATTGCATTTTTATTAAAAAGAAATGTTCTCAACTTAAATCAAATAAATTAATTGAACTCTTTATAGTATTATTAATGATATCTCTGTTAAATTGTGTGTGACAGATCCAGGAACAAATCTGTACATGTGGTTGAGGTTAGGTTCTAAATTTAAAAACAGGGGGAAAATGATGTTTGTTTATTTGTTCCCAGGGAAAACTCTAAAGCTGGATGATTCATGATACTAAGAAAATATGTAGCTGTTTGTACATTATGTTTATAACTTATGTCACACTGAAATGTCATAAGGCTTAAAGTAAGAAACCTGAACTGGAAACTCTGGATCCGCCACTGACTAAAGCGGTTAATTTTAATGAGTTAATGCCGTATACTGATATGACAGCAGACTGCATGCGTTCCCCTAATTAGTATGGTGAGTTAGGTATATATCGGTACATGTCATTCAAACAGCATACCTGATTTCCGCCTGTGATTTCCGCCGTCAGGTATGGCTCTGATACAGATCGGTCAATGGTCAGTTAGCATTGTCCGTGTCCCCTATTCTACACTTTATAATGCCTGATTACATCGATAACGTTAACAAATATTTTAATTATTCAGGAATAGAATTGTAGACTAAAATAATATTCCTTAAGTACATTTCATATTGTTTGTCTTATTATGCATTTGTGGTGTCTGACAGTATATTTCACGAACAGATTAGTGTTTGATCGAATATAATGTTAGTATCTTATCAAGTTTAACCGTGAAGTGTGCCGCATTAACATACTAATGCCGGACTCTACACACCATTTAAAGTTGCATTTCTGGCATACCAAATCACGATAACAAAGTTCTCAAAACATCAAGACTGGTTTATTGTATCAGCAAATGTGTGTTGTGATAAAGTATTTATATTGAGTATTGACAAAATATTTATATTTTTCGAATACTTATTAATTTTTAACGAATATATTTGTAGTACATTTAAGAGCTGTATCTAGTCTACAGAAATACTGCTATGGCGGTTTCCTCCAAGCAACGTGTGTCGCCTGTAAGTGTTGTCCTGTCTACTCGCTGTGATAGATGTCTTTTTATCTGAAACACTCTCATAAATGAATGACATTTTTTTCTAAAATATCTCCGTCCATGGCTATGGTATATGCGCTGTGAGTCGTTTAGTTTCTATGATATGGCCTTTCTAATGTGAATCAGTTAGCCCTTTGATGTAGTTGTGGTCGTTATCAAGTAGTAGCAGGTTTTACTACCAGTCCTACACAACTACTGCCAACTATACACCTCTGTACCAGCATGTGTGTCACATTCAACTTTCCCTTAATAGAAAACTGACAAGGTCCACGCTAATGAACACATTTTCATTCTTTTTATGATTAGTTCGGTCCAAAATTGCTCCGTTTTATGTCTAACCCGTACTGAGCGTTCAAATTGTTGGAAATTGTAAGATTGCTGGGATTTTTGTCTATTTATCTGTCTGCTTTTATAACTTTTCTCTCATTATTTTTATGTACAAGATATTTAAGATATTGTTTTCAGTACGAATATCACAGATAATTGGAGAATAAAGGTATACTTGATATAGTAGGAAATACCTGCTATTCCGATTTACTCTCCATATAAATCATTCTCGTATATAATAAAAATATAAAAATATATTGCAATAGCTTTGCAATAGCAAGCTTCGTCTTAGTCGAGTGCATTACCGGTACTTACAACAAAAAAAGGAAAATACGAGTCAAATAGGATCNGTACAGGGTTATAGTGGATAATATCTACACAGACGTACAGGGTTATGATAGATAATATCTACACAGACGTACAGGGTTATAGTGGATAATATCTACACAGACGTACAGGGTTATGATAGATAATATCTACACAGACGTACAGGGTTATAATAGATATTGTTACACCTCAAGTGAATTTCTAGCTATTTGATTGGTTGGGAGAAAATGAAACAAAAATCTCTGTCACCCTCCTAAAATACATTGGTTTTAAGGGGCGCGGGTGATATTGCCATGAGACAGTGAAAAATATCACATGCGCTAAAAAAGTGCGTGCACTGCTTCGTTTCCCCACCGTGATGGTCACAAGAACGTTTGGCGGCAACAGCCAATTTTATCAAGCGCCGCTGCGATAGCGATTGTAAAAAGCAGACTATCAATACACAAGATGTCATTATCGAGGTTTGCTGCCGTTTCTGAGCTACAAAGACTTTTGGTGTAAGAAAATAGATATGACATTCATTAGCAGGTGACAGGGAATATTGTCAACCCTCAATAACCCATTGTCACCCTCTGCTTCGCCTCCGGTGTCAATGTTTTTCTCGGGTTGACAATATTCACTGTCACCTGCTAATGAATGTCATATTTATATTTTATCCCAGTTTAAGGGTTCGTCTGTCAGTGGATGGAAGCGTTAATCATGTTGTGTACACGATTATCTTCTAACTGCATCATTGATGTGGTGGATTATGTGTGGGGGGCACTAGGTAGACATCACTCATTATAATTGCTAATACTACTGCATGTTTTATGTTAATTAAGGATTTTAAATATTATACCCTTCAAATGAAACATTTATAGGGTCACTAACGTGCAAACTACATGGACCGTTTTTTAGTTAATTGAGCACCTGTCTGCCAAAGCTTGCTTTGTTTTATAGATCGAGTTGTTACGTTGTGTTATTTACCACTAGTAAACATGATTACATTAACATAAATTAGTCGGTTTAATAATGGCAATTAGTAATCGCCCTAGCGGTGAACATGTCTATCATCTATGTTGTTCACTGTATATTTTGAATCGATGGTTCGTGTGAAAAACGGGGTTTTTCTCGTAGGTAAACGAATTGTCAATTTTCTGAATACTGACTCCTAAAAGAATTGTGTGTAACTTAAGAAAATAATAGAAAAATGAAACTCCATCGTTTTTGTTTTTAATTACTGCCATTCCAATATATCCACGTACAGTGTAATATGATAGGAATATGAAAGNCCCCCTGAATAGCTATGGTTACATTAACAATGGAGTGAAGTGATTGGAGAGGACAGTTTCAAGTTAAAAAAATATATCAATAAAATATGTGTCCACCTAAAGTAAAATGTTACCTGTGTTTTTGCTTTCTGCATCAACAGAAACGATTTTCAAATAGTTGCATCGTTTCTTCGTATTTTAGTGAAATATCCAGCGAAAACACCAACTCTAAGCTTCAACGTTGTAAAGCACGCAAGAGTAAATTTTGAAATGAATTCCGAAAAAAAATGAAAAAAATTGCCGTTCAAGTGGCCACTAAGAATCCGACTTAAAAAAGCATACTTTTAACAGGGAGAAACCTAACCGTTACAATCTCTAATTCATTTATAACAAATACAGAAACATGGACAGAAGTTGTACTTGATTTTGAACACAATCATGTATTTGTTTACTTACGTTGTTTTTGAATGGTTTTAACTTGATAAAACGTTATACATGTATTTCTAACATGATATATTATAGTTGTACTAATTTAGGTTTAACGTGATAACATGTTAGAGTTGCTTCTAATGTACGTGTTTATTTTAACATGACAACACATTATACTTCTTATGTGTTGATTTAACCATGCTAATATGTTATAGTTAAGCTGTTTATATTTTTAAATAATCACAAGCATGCTCAAATAACCAAGGTAAACTTAACATATTATTATATATGACCATGTACAATATAGAGAAAGAATAACTGTATTTAAACTTTTTGTGGTATTAGTATATACATATGTGTATACGAACAAAACCTTTTTCTAAACAATTTAAAGGACCAGCAATGGATGCAAGATAAGCTTTACTTGTGCGACAATTGTTGTTGGATATTTAGCATACAAACTTTTCAAAAATTATATGTTTGCCTCCAGAAGAGTATTGTCCTTATTTTTTCAAAGTGCGCAATGCCTTGCATGTCGTAATGAAGCATACTGTTTTAGTTTATCAAAGTAGAAATAAGCTACTTGGTCTGGCATCTGAGGTCATTACGGTTGTCGGAGATCGTAAAAAGGTTAAATAGAGGTTGGAAGATTGAGAAACTTTATTTGCAAATAAACATTATCCTGCAGAAATGGTACAAAATGCATTTTAAAGAGCAATAGAGAAATGCGCTGTCATTGTCAACTCCGAAATTATTGATATTTAAACATGTTTTATCATTTATTGTTTGTTGATGTTAAGAGATATGTAAACATACATTTCCAAGTTTTACTTTGCTTATTTGTTGTGAATGTCTTGTAAACTAAATTGTAACATTGCTCTGCCATTTTTCTTCCACAGCCTGTCTTTTTTCCTGTACGTCATTCCCACACCCCGTCATCAGTGGTATAACTATATATGTCCATCCTTTCTTTATAAAAGCTATTTAGGAACGGGTTCAGCAAGAAGTATGAACCAGTACAAACTATCTGATGGTAGTAATACTGCGCTACACAAACCCAGGTCGCTATCATGACCTCAGTGGGAAATGCTCTATCGTTATACAATATAAAGGTCAATGTTATATATATTGCTTATAAGCGTGCCTTGTAGTTTCGTTGTCACTATCAAAGTTTTCGCTATGAGAAACTATCTTTACGACTTGACTTAAATTTGACCTCGATATAAATGGCGGATGTCGTCCATGAAACAGAAAACGCTTACCCTTCCTGAACACCTGGTCGTCTTATCCGAATACCATTTTAAAAGAACTTCGTGTTTATCTAACATTTGTTTATATTCTGCTCTAGTTTCATTGCATTTCTGTTCAAATTCCGATTTTTTCAGCACTTCGCTATTCCCCTATCTGTGTTGTTTTATATTGAATATTAACCTGAGTTGGATATTTGATGTTATTATGCAGGCATACGTGGGCGTGAAACATTAGCGAGTTTAAGTGCTGTATATTAAAATAAATGTAAATGTTATTGGTTCACGCAGATGTCTTATGAACCTTTATTACGTAAATATAAAAGTATGTAAAATTTATCATGTTATTTTTTTACATAAAATCCAAAAGGTATACGTAATTTGGCGAGATGAATTAGAATTACGAACAAAAAATCACTAATGGCATTGAATTAAGAAAACCGTATTGCGTGTTTGCCAACAAATACTGTGTCTGAAGTTTAGAACTGATTTATGAAAATCTTCAGTTTTACCAACAGGTATAAATTTGTTGTCAGTAATTTACGAGTGCCTAGAAGAAGTGTTAGTTTATTTGAAACTGTCATGTTGCACTCGATATGCTCATCTGATTAGCTGTATAGCTTAGTTATAACTTAATTTCAACTTGAACATGAATGAACGGTATTTTTTCCTTTTCATTTCTTCACCTGGAAATGAGCCTCGAGCTACTTTAGCACCTGTTGATGTGCACGAATCCGCTGTAGCTGACGGTGCAGTGTACACGGCTGGCTGGAAAACTGTAGAAAGAATGATAATTAGCCTACTCAGGTATAATTCCGACATGGGCTAGCTCTGGAACAGATTACCGCACCTTGGCTGAGTGACGTCACCTAGTGACCGTTAAATTCATTTTTTCCTCGTTTTATTTTAGATTTGTAACTGTTTGAGTTCGCCTGATATCATTTCTTTCTCATTTAATCCTAAAATAGAGTATGCTCATAAAAACAAAGTATAATTGTGCTAGCGATCGGTAGATTATCCAGACATTATCACGCCATAATATTTTCCAGTTTGATGTGTCAAGAAAATTTACAAACATGTAATTAGTAGGGAGATTCTATTACAAATGGACAATTGTTATGATACAAACGACCGGAATGGTTTAAGCTCATACGTTCCTATAGCCCAAGTGCAAATTTAATTTAGAATGAAATGCTAGAAGTTCAGTATAAAAACATAGATCACTTGGAAAAAGGCATACAGGTGCGTGAGTTATTGGCGAGATGTGATCTCCACACAGCCATCAACAAGTGCGTTATGTACATGTTTGGGTTGGCGTAATTGATAAAGAAAACAGTTATTGTATATAAAATATACCGACGACTGCCAACTGTTCTTCATCTGTCACAGCATCTGTACCATCATTCCTTACTTATCACTTAATTACATTCTTGTAAAGCCTTGATGTAAAGATGAAGATGGCTAAATTATGAATTGCGAACTCTTTGAAATAAGAAAAATATTAATGTGAAAATAATTGTTTTGAAAGTGTTCTTTGAAGAGGTTTAAACATATTTACTTACACTGTAAAACTAAACATGTAGCAACCCTTCAACCCACTTTGATCGCTATGTATACTAGGGTTACTGCTGATTACAAGAATGTTAACTATACACACTCCAGTAGACGTGTGTTCTTATCTTCTAGATAGTCTGCATCTCCATTCCAACGCAGAATGAAACGACATGGCGATTCTCCGAAAGAGAACAGAAGGCAACATGATGTGATTACGTTCCATGTATCCACGTTCTCTCTACCATATATTGTTAGGGCTATACTCCCGAGTCTTTTCCTTAAATAACAGGTCATTAAAACCCCTAACAGTAAGCGCGAATAACTACATGTGATGAACTTATATTATAGGTATACACTGTTGTTGCGGTATGCGATACAGTTTGGTAGTTTTTATTCAACACCAAGTATTGGAATGGCCAGTGTATCATCAGCACTAGTCTTTTCTAAACGGGATTTACACTGACGGCTCTAAACTACTTCATACTTAACCGTTTCTTGTCTTTTGAACATGAACTACCAATTAAGAACACCATGTACAAATCTGCTAGCATATATGATAACAGCCTTATGAACAGAACGTGTACTTCACCTTGACTTTACACTATTATATTTCTTCAGACCTGAAAGTCTCTACATAGAGATGACGAAATGTCAATTCCACTACAAAAGAATGTAATTTTAAGTTTTAGTACCTTTTGAATTGTCTCTATTCTAACGTATATACAACACAGCTATAATAAGGACGAACTTCACATATTAAGAACGATTTTGTGGATTTCTTCATCTGACTAGCGTCTTGTGGCAATCCCATTGTTATTAGTTTGGCGACAGTACGGGGGACACTAGACCTGAACCACACACCAGCAACATCATAAATACATCAGTATATTGTCTGTTCATTGTTATACATACTAATATCATAACTATCCTCCTCGGACCTATGTCCACGCCTTGTCGGATTTCTGCTGTTTCATGCGGTCACGCCTCTCGGGTTCCCCACTCATACATCACCCCGCCATATTCGTCATCATTGATACCTCATCTCACGGCCTGGTCCTGTCACATCGAACTGAAAACCTATCTTAAAAATGTATCTAAAAGCACAATATTCATCTCGTAGTTTTTATTTGAAAGATGTCGATATGTTCACTTTATTATTACCAGTTTGTAACTCTGTAATACGGGAACGTTTCTTTAAAGTAGTACTTGTCGAATGTGAGTTAAGCTGACCAGAAAGTCGGCCATTCTATCCGCTAAGTCAATACTTGGGTTAATCACACATCAGTTGGTAAACGTCTTCATTTGATTTGAAAGACAAACACTGGAGACAAACGGTGTGACCAGGAGTTATTTTATTAGCCTCTCGACCCAATGATCGTTATCATTAGCAGGCACTCGGGCATTGTAGTAAGACACAATAGAGTTGACCGCAGCCTGTGTGTCCACTAACACCAGCCACTCGACGGCGGCTTAGTGTGGTCCCTAGTACAGAAGAGTTGAGGGCACGGAGACAGGCGGACGGTGACCGGGTGAAATGTCACTTCCGCAAGCGATTCCTGCAATGTCGATGTATTAAACGCATATGCTCTTTATAAATGGAGATATATGAAAAGCAATGTTAACAAGATACTAGACATGATGGGATGTTGTGTCATCATGGTTCCGGCACGAATTATTTGACTTTTGATTTGCAATAATTCAAAAAGACATTAAATTTGATTTAAGGATTAAAGCAAACAGCAAAACGTGATACCCAGTCACTACTGGCGAACAGTGACAGACCTCAGGTAAACTGTGGACTTAAATTGAAAACAAGACATTCAACAAAAGCAATGAAGACTTCGCCTATTGGCAGTAATTTCAAATAAAATAGTCAAGTTCAAGCCAACATTTGCAACATTATTAGGAAAGCTTAACAATGATGTTTTGGGGTTCCGAAATAATGTTAATTGATGGATTGCGTCGAAGATGATATACATTACCAGTTTTCGACGGAGATCATTAGCATGTTATAAAATGACACACCGGTTTGCACTGTTTTCCATAAACCACGTTTTTAATGTAAAAGAGGGTGTTTCAGTTTGTCGGTCTATCATCCCTCAATACATTTAAACACAGAGCCATCCATTATAATCAAAACCAAATACAAAGCGCATCTCAATCTGTAAGTTTCGTATTAGTACATTACATCTTCAAAAAAGGAGCGAAAGAGCAAACGCATTGCATAAATAGCAGCGAAGGCAAATAATTGCCTTGGCTGTGATGTCACATTGAGACGTATTCAACAGCGATATTTGTCGGATTACAGAAATTACGATTAATAACGGGCGTTGATTGAAGATTCACCGTGTGACTCCGCCGTTCTGTAATCAGTATGGCCGTCATATTTGTTAGCGTCACTGCTGGAATTGTTTTATATGCGGGAGGAAAATGTTAAACATTATTTGAAGTTATATAATTACATTCTGTTCTTTTAATGTCTCTTTTCGTCGTTCGGAAAATAGTTTTTGTTCATTTTAAGGAATCAAAAACAAACAATATAATCCAACCTACTAGCTACAAGTAATAGTAACTCAATACGTACACAATGAACGAAGCAGACGACCAGCGTCAGTCTCGTGTCGGTCTCGCGCCATGCCCCACCCACACACCGCCCGCGCCGACACCCAACACCTATCGGAAGGTGCATTACGTACAGCGGTGGGAATCCACATGTAAACAATGTCTTATAAAATGATATCTCTTGTGAAGTTACCGAGTTATTGTCAAACTTTGTCCCATATCGAGCCGGGTAAATCCACACGGCCAATACGACTGTCGCCAAACAGATTCGCTTCGATAGCGAAAGAAAATTGTCCAGTCTATAAGAAGACCACAATCAGCGATAAACCTGTATTTCCTTACATAACTCGGCAACATGTTTTTGTTGTCGGACCTTCGGCCATTTCTGTGTAGGGGTTGATTGCGTCCCTCTGGCCTACAAACGCTCCTTCATTGACATTTACATCACGCGGGGAACAAGAAGGATAGAACCTTCGCCTCGTTCTCGCTCACGTCTCAGCTCACCATACAGACATCTATTTCAGGATTGCATGTTTCTAGCGTGTGTGTTCTCAATCTTGTGGTGACTTCATTCATAAATTTGTCCTTCTCTATTTTAAACGACTGATTGCACGTTTACTGACTGCAGGTGGTAGGCCCTGTTAGTGATCAACACACATGGGATGTCCCTGTCACTGAGCCAGCCCGACATGCTTCTATGTACCGCTTTACTCTTTTTGAAATTATTGAAAATATGTCAAAACATCAGCTGGCTGGGTGGGATTTTAATTGAGGGAGACATTGTATTCGTTTACGTGTAATTACAAGCATGAGTGAAAACAGTCAATGAGGTTAATTTGTATTGAGAAATATATCGTGTATCTTTATCAAAGTGGCGATCCATTCGACAAAGAAATGTATTTCTTTAAAAATAATAAGGCGTCAATTGCTACACACAAGGATAAACATAACAACACTACAATTCAAAAAGAAGAAAAAATTACCTTGATTATGGAGACATCAACACAAACGTATTGTGGAATCATTGTTCTGGGCGGGGAACCGGAACCACATATGGCAACTGTCATAAAGTCTTCGGTCAAGTCAAGAAAAATATATCACTTATGTATTAAGGTGAATTACTTAAAATCTTGATAAATAATTATATGCTGAAGTTAAAGCTCTGCTAATGCTAACGACTGTCACATTTATTCTGCGTAGTTTAAGGGCACTCTGATAGAAAACCCTGTGAACGTAGTTCATTTGGCAAAAGGATACATTTATATCCCTATTGTAAAGCTGATGAAGACGAGTCTTTGGGGATTTTAATAGTTTTCTAGGATAAAGGAGTTGGTCTGGATTTTTTAATGGGACAAAACATCATTACTTTTTAATGCGATTCAGTTACAGATTATGCTATTAACAGTGATCAACTGAATTCGTGAAATCTCAACACTAATGTAGATTTACTTCTTTAGTGGAAATTCGCTTAAATAAACGTACGTCTCCAATACTTTTATCAGACTAGAATAATACTGTGAAAGAACTAGTTTCCGTTGGATTTCTAATTTCGTTGATTGCGTAGGTTATCTTTATCCACAAATTCATAGGTGTACGAAGTAATTACAAGTGTGATATACTCGTTATCCACCAATATCTTATACCAACGAAATGGTGTTTTGTCGGGAAACCACGACATTTTGGCCCCACGAAATTATTTTATTTCACAGTAAAGTTTTTTTCCTTTAAAAACATTCCAACTTATATTATATAATTTTTGCCACGGCAATCTATATTGCCATGAACATTTTATGGATACATTTTAACCCCTTCATTTACATTCCAATACCTCCGTTACTATTTATCGTATTTAAAATGTTCTTGTATAACTTCGCTGTATGTGTTTGTATAAGTGTAATGATAATGTCTTTTTATTCTTGCGTGTTGTTTCCTTGGAGGGCATTCTGTTCTTGGCTTCATCTACTTGACGTCCGGCCTGTTTGCATACCTGTACAGTCCTATTATTTAAATACCTGTACAGTCCTATTGTTTGCATATCTGTACAGTCCTATTGTTTGCATACCTGTACAGTCCTATTGTTTAAATACCTGTACAGTCCTATTGTTTGCATACCTGTACAGTCCAATTGTTTGCATACCTGTACAGTCCAATTGTTTGCATACCTGTACAGTCCAATTGTTTGAATACCTGTACAGTCCTATTGTTTGCATACCTGTACAGTCCAATTGTTTGAATACCTGTACAGTCCAATTGTTTGCATACCTGTACAGTCCAATTGTTTGCATACCTGTACAGTCCAATTGTTTGAATACCTGTACAGTCCTATTGTCCAAATACCTGTACAGTCCAATTGTTTGAATACCTGTACAGTCCTATTGTCCAAATACCTGTACAGTCCAATTGTTTGAATACCTGTACAGTCCTATTGTTTGCATACCTGTACAGTTCTATTGTTTAAATACCTGTACAGTCCTATTGTCCAAATACCTGTACAGTCCAATTGTTTGAATACCTGTACAGTCCTATTGTTTGCATACCTGTACAGTTCTATTGTTTAAATACCTGTACAGTCCTATTGTCCAAATACCTGTACAGTCCAATTGTTTGAATACCTGTACAGTCCTATTGTTTGCATACCTGTACAGTTCTATTGTTTAAATACCTGTACAGTCCTATTGTCCAAATACCTGTACAGTCCAATTGTTTGAATACCTGTACAGTCCTATTGTTTGCATACCTGTACAGTTCTATTGTTTAAATACCTGTACAGTCCTATTGTTTGCATACCTGTACAGTCCAATTGTTTGCATACCTGTACAGTCCAATTGTTTGCATACCTGTACAGTCCAATTGTTTGAATACCTGTACAGTCCGTTTGTCCAAATACCTGTACAGTCCTATTGTCCAAATACCTCTACAGTCCTATTGTCCAAATACCTGTACAGTCCTATTGTCCAAATACCTGTACAGTCCTATTGTCCAAATACTTGTACAATCCTATTGTCCGAATGCATGTTAAGTCCTATTGTTTGTAGAGAAATACAAACAATATTTAGGGATCCACAACTCGTGTTTTATCATTTCACGTGAGCGCGTGTTGTGTTGCAATGATGCCCTTCAGTTCCCCTGTTTTTTCACGCGCGATCAACCCATTGATAGGGAAAGCATACATCATTAGTTGGCTTTAGATTTCAAGTCTCTCAAATGACTCTACATTAGAAGGAAATTACATATTTCCATTTCGGTGTCAATGTGTAAATTGTTGGACTGTGTTGGATAGGGTCCTGCTGTGAAAGTTTGCGCTGTTAATGACGCACAGATGCACGAGACAGCACGTGCATGGTAGCGTTGTCAGCCCCCAGACTGTAGTAAATTACCCATGCTTACTGGAATAGTGATATTTAATAACTGGATTACTGATACGGCCTAGAACAGGTATATGAACGTATCGGCTTGGAGGGGCTCTCGGAGGATGCGTAGTCATTACGTGGTCTAAGAGTTGCTCTTATGTTTAAATTGGTTTTCAATGAATATTGCTCGACTAAGCGTTTTCAAGGATCGGCGGTGAAGGTTTTTTAACAGGTGAGAGTCGTTGATATTACACAGAAATATATTTTTACCATAAGTATAACAGCCAGGTGTCACTGTATGTTAAAGGTACCTTTGATGTAAGTTTACGCGATGTCGTGTATGGCTTGTTTAGATATACCTCATCAATCAATTCTCCCTACATAATACGTGCCAAGATACGTAACATGTGAAGTTCTCCAACCTCGCAAGAAATGGAAAAGGTGTACAAATACCGTCGATAAAGTCTCAAATGTTTCAAGTAGAATTAAACGCTGTCTGTTACAGTTTCTGACGACGGGGTGTTGGATCTGGTAGAGTTGGCATGCAACCTATTATGTGCATTCTACATTAAATGTACTATAGCGTCAATTACGATGACAATTATAAGTGTGCTGTACTATTGTAAGGAGTATTATGTGTATACGACTTTCACCGTGAGAGAACCGACAGTTGTTGTTTTGCATACATTCCTAATTGATATAGTTGAGTTTTTATCAGGTATTACAAGTCCTTTCGGATGACAGATTCCCGACACGTTTTGCCTATGTACGTCAGACACTGTTATTGACGTCTCTATTCCAACAGTGAACTGTGAGCACAAACATGTATAGACTTACTCATCATTATCATTATTTTGACATCTGTGTAATATACCATTTATACACAGGCATAGACATATATAGATATAAAAATGCGTTGTATAAATATTCAATATAGGATTTTGTTTATTCTAACAAACTCTTTGATCTTTTCCAATTTATGTTATTATGATAATTAGTCGCCTTAAATATAATCTAACTGTCAATTCGAACTTCAAGATAAATGACTTTCATCTCTAACTTTTGTGTTTGATAATTATGAATATAAATTAAAATTTGCTAGGTACACCTTTACGAAATAAATAAACAAGATAATAAACAGGTGTGTATATATGAGTAACATGATAAACTGGTGGGTAAATTTGAGTAACATGATAAACAGATGAGTATATATGAGTTACATGTTAAACAGTAGTGTAAAAATGAGTAACACGATAAACATGTGGTAAATTTCAGTAACATGATAAACAGGTGTGTAAATTTTAGTAGCATGATAAACAGGTGACATGTTTAACTGTTTAGTAGATATAAAGATTTGCATAATAGGATAAGCTTCCTTCTTGTGAGTTAACGTTTTATAAAACTCTTTTACAACCAAAGATTATGGTAACAAAACAAACTTAACGCGTTCAGTTATAAATTTCTGAAACAATATCAACGTGCTTAGTCAAAATTGTTGAAATAATGTTAACTTAATGTAGCTCAAAAATTATAACAATGTTAACGTTTTAAGTAATGAATTGTAACAATTTGAACGTTTAAAGTTATATATTGTAAAAATGTTAACGTTTCAGTGATAAATTGCAACAATTTTTATAAATTGTCACATTGTCAACGTTTAAAGCTATGAATTGTTACATTTTTATCGTTTAAAGTAATTAATTGTTACATTGTTAACAGTAATAAACTATTACATTGTTTACGTTTAAAGTTATAAATTGTTCATTGTTAACGTGTTAAGTTATAATTTGTAACAATGTTAACATGTTAAGTTATAAATTGTAAAAATGTTAACGTGTTAAGTTATAAATTGTAACAAGGTAAACGTGTTAAAGTATAAATTGTAAAAATGTAAACGTTTTAAGTTATAAATTGTAACAATTTTAACGTGTTTAGTTATAAATTGTAACAATGTTAACGTGTTAAGTTATAAATTGTAACAAGGTAAACGTGTTCAGTTATGATTGTAGCGATGTTAACGTTTTAAGTTATAAATCATAACAATGTTAACGTTTGGTTATGAAATATTAACGTGTTAAGTTATAAATTGTAACAATGTTAACGTGTTAAGTTGTAAATTGTAACAAGGTAAACGTGTTCAGTTATGATTGTAGCAATGTTAACGTTTTAAGTTATAAATCATAACAATGTTAACGTTTGGTTATGAAATATTAACGTGTTAAGTTATAAATTGTAGCAATGTTAACGTGTTAAGTTATAAATTGTAACAATGTTAACGTGTTAAGTTATAAATTGTAACAAGGTAAACGTGTTAAGTTATGATTGTAACAATGTTAACGTGTTAAGTTATAAATTGTAACGATGTAGCGTGTTAGGTTATAAATTGTAACAATGCAAACGTGTTAAGTTATAAATTGTAACAATGTTAACGTGTTAAGTTATAAATTGTAAAAATGTAAACGTGTTGAGTTATAAATTGTAACAATGTTAATGTGTTTAGTTATAAATTGTTACAATGTTAACGTGTTAGGTTATAAATTGTAAAAATGTTAACGTGTTAAGTTATAAATTGTAACAATGTTAACGTGTTAAGTTATAAATTGTAACAAGGTAAACTTGTTAAGTTATGATTGTAGCAATGTTAACGTTTTAAGTTATAAATTGTTACAATGTTAACGTCTGGTTATGAAACATTAACGTGTTAAGTTATAAATTGTAAAAATGTAAACGTGTTTAGTTATAAATTGTAACAATGTTAACGTGCTAAGTTATAAATTGTAACAATGAAAACGTGTTAAGTTATAAATTGTTACAATGTTAATGTTTAAGTAGTACATTGTAACATTGTTAACGTATTAAGTTACAAATTGCAACAATTTTTATAATTTGTTACGATGCTAAGGTTATAAGTTAAATTTTGCTTTCACAATGTTAGCGCGTTTGATTATAAATGATTATTTAGTTTATTTGTTCACTGAAAAAAGGATCACCAGAATAATCCAACCTTACCGATGAACTATGATATGACTAAACACACTAGTTTTTGTAGCGATGTATACATTATGGGTTTGATGTATTAATTATAATTATAAAGCTTAAAAACATGTAAAAGACTATTACATTTCCTCATTCGTTGAATTATTCCTTAACCACCAATTAGCATAAAAAACAAGACAAGTATGGGGGTAATACTAAAACAATAACAATTTCACCGACAAACTATCTTCAATAGCAATCCAAAGTCATTCAAAATGAACGATATGACGATGATAAACAGTATGTTGTAAGAGATATATGAGTATGTATAACAAAGTTATACTGAAAGACATACGCGAATATCTTTCTCTGATATACCTCGGAAGTCAAAACGATATTGGACCTGAAATGGTTAAATATTTTCTGTTCGAAGTAAAATATCGTACGTTAACGCTGAAGACGGACAGAAAAGTGGTTGTTTCTTAAGTAAGTAAGAGAGAACATTTGACGTGTTTAGCGTTGTCGATTTCAAGATTTACGAAATATCTAGCAGGAAGTGTTAAACAAACAATTGACAGAAAGTTAATATGGACAGTATTGTCGATCACTCAAACTTAGTAAACAAAATTCTCTCAATTGCACAGAATTATTTTAGTTTACCTATTTTAAGTTATGGTAATAGCTGTTTATAGGGCGTGAAACAAAACAAAACAAACAAAAATCTCAATTGCACAATTATTAAATACACACACTCCAAAAATGCAAAAAAAAAAACATGAAATGCTGATTTTTTTTAATAAAAATTCAGAAGAAAAGAATGAATATCGACAATTCACATAATCACAAAATCTTAGCTCAAAGTCGCTAGAAACATAATTTTAGATAAACGTCTCCTGCAACGCATCTGGTACGCGTCCTCCCCCCGATATCTATTATCAGGCTCTGGAATAGCGTATCGACTGTGACCTGTAAATCCGGTATGTTACTACCAAGAAAAGGAAACATTTATCAAAGAGTTTGGCGTTTGCATGACTAATGTTATCTAATGTACATGAATGAAAAATGTCAATCTGGTTAAGAGGAGTATGTGATGTGTTTAATCTTAAGTTCTGTGGGGAATACAATAGGTCCTGTTACATGTAGTTATGAAGCATGAATGTAATTCAATCACCAAATTATCTATCTGAATGTGAAAATAAAGAATTTAGGATTGAATATACATTCTCACATCTGCCAAACCCATTATATGCATTCGTATATACAAATATAGATGGACTAGAAGTACTGATCACTTAGTCTCAATCGGAGCCCGGCATTCTTCCACCAAATTCAAGAAAAAGTTGTCAACCACCTAGTTAATAAAAAAAATATCAGATCAAATAAGTTAATTTTTGAACACACACCAATGTCAATAGACCAATATACAATCCCTAAATGAGAAATCTTATGCAAAATTCATCGGCGCCTTTTTGACAATAATTTGCTAATTTATTTGTGATTTTACGCCGGTATTGATTGTCTTTACTTGTGGAAAGCACTTGATGATTGTGATAACCGCTATAACTTACTGTCAATGTAATATACGAGAACCAAAAAATTGTTGATCTCATGAATTTATAATTGATTTAAATTTGAAGAGCTTTTCCATGAATTGTAAGAAGGTGTCCCATATATGTTTGTAAAATCCGATTACATCAAGTGCTTGTTGATGTATAACGAATCAATCATCGTCATGTCTAATTGATGGATGCACCTGCGCAGTGATGACTGGCATGGTTAGCTGTTGATATGTTAAGGATGATCTACCTAACGTTTAACACGAGATATGTAAATAGACATTCCTGGATTAAGTAACAATCAAACCTTTCTGTTCATGCATTTTAACATTTGCTTATTATAAAATCGACAAAAATACAAGGTCGTAGTATATAAGGAATGACATTAAGCGTCACATATTTAATCTTACATATTTTTTTCAGTAAATAAATACAAAAAGTAAAACGGAAACTTCAAGGGATGGGTGAAAATATTATTAATTACTGAGATGATAAACAAAATTGGTGTCTCTTTACAACAAATATTTGCTTCGTGTAAATGAAGATTTTGTGAAATAATTGTTACTCCAAATAAATTGTTGTGGCCATGTCTGCGTGTTTATTTCTAAGGCGTCAATGCATTCTTGTCATCGGTGAAAACGATAAAGAATACTTGCCATCTTTGGAAATTTATTTTCAAAAGCATTTATGTATATCATTTATCATTTTTAGACCATATAATAAAGCACCACACCAATATGTATGCATGTATTAACGCCTGCTGAAATGCGTGCTTGATTCCTGTTATTAAGTAGAAACCTTAAAATGTTTAGCGGTTTGAGCCGATGACGTTAAGCTGACAGTCCTTTAGGAGAGTACGTGAGTGTAATATATAGAGTAAGTTTGTACCTGTACACAGATACCTGAGACGTGCCACCTGTTCACACACACACCATGTCATTGTACACTGTTTAAGGTATTACACATAAATACTATAATAGTGATCCATCTCCGTATAAAAAAAACTGTGTTCGTGCCTATGATGATTTAGGGATTTCTTACCTGCGCAAGCAGGACAAATTGGGTAGATGGATGGGAGTGGAAACTAGATGTGACATGGTAATTAGGGCATTAGTTAACTATGGTTAGTCCTCCTATAACATAATTATGTATCACAGGTGAGTAGGTGCTGTCCTGTAGCATGTTCTTAGTCATGTTAACACTAACAATTCTAAAATTTCACCTAAACTTTCCTTTGCTCAGTAGCTGTCTAACATTTATTGTCCTGTAGCACGCTCTTTATAACGTGAATACATATCACGTTAACTGTCCTTTACTCCGTAGCACACTACCAGTACGCTATCACTACAGAGACTTTATGCCACAGTTACTATTCCAGAGCCTGTTTTATTGATAAAGAATTATTGATACATACTACCGTAAGGACTTAACCAGATGTATCAGAGAAGATCCAATATAAGCTGTTCAATTTTAGTGTTTTCTTGTTGATCTTATTTCTAAATTTGAGATCGGTATGTTCATTAGTCTCCACATTGTTAGTGATACGCTCTTCTGGATACGACAGAAGACATCTTATAGCGTGGCACCTGAGGTGTGAAAAACGGTATCCCTTCCGAAGCACCTGGTTTCCCCTTCAGTATATATTTTTGTAATTTAGTGCGATGGTTTATGATGGCTTTGTTCCGGTATTACCTCGGTTCCTGTTTTGGTCTATGAACTGATTATACTGACTAAGTGTACGCACATGGTATATTCTTCTTGTCCGCTCATTGTTCCGTTCTATTTCAGAACTGGGGCATCACTACTACTTGTACCGGACAAGCCACCAATTTTCATGTAAAGTACAGCTATGAAGAACCCACCACCGTGCGAATAGCATGAAGTTCAACAAGCCTTTCCCTATCACACGAAGTTCTACACAAACACTCATCTCATTTACCACATGACACTACACAAACCACTCTTTCAATTACCACATGACACTACACAAACCACTCTTTCAATCACCACATGACACTACACAAACCACTCTTTTACTCAGCACATGACACTACACAAACCACTCTTTCAATCACCACATGACACTACACAAACCACTCTTTCACTCACCACATGACACTACACAAACCACTCTTTCACTCACCACATGACACTACACAAACCACTCTTTCAATCACCACATGACACTCAAAACCACTCTTTCAATCACCACATGACACTACACAAACCACTCTTTCAATCACCACATGACACTCAAAACCACTCTTTCAATCGCCACATGACACTACACAAACCACTCTTTCAATCTCCACATGACACTCAAAACCACTCTTTCAATCGCCACATGACACTACACAAACCACTCTTTCACTAACAACATGACACTACACAAACCACTCTTTCACTCCCCACATGACCCTACACAAACCACTCTTTCACTCACCACATGACATTACACAAACCACTCTTTCACTCACCACATGAAATTACACATACCACCCTTTATCTCACAACATGACACTACACAAATCACTCTTTCACTCACAACATGACACTACACAAACTATTCTTTCACTCACCACATGACATTACACAAACCACTCTTTCACTCACCACATGAAATTACACATACCACCCTTTATCTCACAACATGACACTACACAAACCACTCTTTCACTCACAACATGACACTACACAAACCACCCGTTATCTCACAACATGACACTACACAAACCATTCTTTCACTAACAACATGACACTACACAAACTATTCTTTCACTCACCACATGACATTACACAAACCACCCTTTCACTCACCACATGACACTACACAAACCCCCCTTTTACTCACCACATGACACTACACAAACCATTCTTTCACTCACCACATGACACTACACAAACCAATCTTTTACTCACCACATGACACTACACAAACCATTCTTTCACTCACCACATGACACTACACAAACCACCCTTTTACTCACCACATGACACTACACAAACCACTCTTTATCTGACAACATGACACTACACAAACCACTCTTTTACTCACCACATGACACTACACAAACCATTCTTTCACTCAAAACATGACACTACACAAACCACTCTTTCACTCACAACACGACACTACACAAACCATCCTTTCACTTACCACATGACACTTCACAAACCACATTTTCATTCACCGCATGACAATACACAAACAAACTTCTCCCGCATTGCATGACACTACAAAACTGTTCTCTCCCGCATTGTAAGAATCTAGACACATGCCGTTCTTCTTTATAACACGACTTTCCATTCAAACCGCTCATGTGAGTATGTCTTTCTTTAAAAGAGTAAAACTTGTTTGTATGTCGATGCTTCTCCGCGCTAATTGGTATCTATTTCCTTGTTTTTGATGTGGTAAGCGTGGTTATTGAGGTACGTCCGAGAGTGACGTAAACAGCATTGGTAATTAGGAGTGGTGTGTGGGTCTCATGGTGATCCGAGTCTTGTTGGTTGTAAAGTTATTAATTACTCCTCTCATACGCAGGTGTTTGTTTATCTAAGTAAATCCATTTTTGCTGCTAATAGATAGGGGATCATACATTAGTGTCAATGTCATATTGAATTGATTAAACGAGTTAAATCAATTTAATATGACATGGACACTAATGTAAGAGAATGTACTCTCTGTATCACATATCACTCATAATCAATCAAAACAATAATGTGTAATCATCTGAATATGTATAGGTCAAAACCAGAGTATTCCGATCCTAGAATTGTCGTTCCACGAAGTGTAAAGTAGTTCCAGATTTTGTTTAAAAAACCAATGAACAGCTTTAAATGCAATGAAAATAATAATGACAATATAAACATTTCAATTTCATTTAGAATAACAGTAAATAAGACCTGTAGTGGCGTAGGAATATGTCCCCACGGTTTCGACCAATCACAGCGATTTAAGGTTTTACAACACGTGTGCAATTTCATATGTATGACATGTTCGTAGGACAGTATATGATTAACTATTGTCTATATTGTGTCCGTGCATAATATTTCACCACTGCCTTCATTTCACAATATTGTTAAACAGAAACGGAATAACTACCACAGTGGACATAATCATAACTCGTTATCAATAAAATAAACAAAAACAAGAACCAATGAGACCCCGACACATAAGGAAAAGCATCTTGAACCACTATAAATGTCTGGAGATCGTTCACTGCAGCACTTATGGCACCCATCATGACGTCATATCCTAAAACGAAAGTAGGTTACTAAAGATTAATTATTTAAGATTGGAGACTCTACAGTAGATAATCCTGATCAGTTGTTGTTTATTGGTCAACATTATGTATACATATGACAGTCATATAATGTATATAACTGGCTCTGAAGAAGCAGGTACCTGTGAAATGTAAACTCGACAATTTGATGGGGCTGAAATGTTGTTAATGAGGTAAGAAAAGTTAACTTTTATGAAATTGAAGTTATCGCATTTGTCCCAGTGTAAGGTCGTTGATATTGTAATACAAAATGCGGAATGTAAGATAAGAGGAACAACCCATTCTCCAATGAAGAAAACGGAGCAGATCTACCAGAGGTGATGTTCACTTTACCTCCTGTTTGGAAAACGGAGCAGATCTATTAGAAGAGATGTACACTTTACCTCCAGTGCGGAAAACGGAGTAGATCTATCAGAAATGATGTACACTTTACCTCAAGTATGGAAAATGGAGCAGATCTATCAGAAGTGATGTACACTTTATCTCAAGTGTTGAAAACGGAGCAGATCTATCAGAAGTGATGTATATTTTACCTCCAGTGTGGAAAACGGAGCAGATCTAACAGAAGTGATGTACACTTTACCTCCAGTTTGGAAAACGGAGCAGATATAACAGAAGTGGTCTACCTATTTAGATAAATATGATATGCAACTGGTGTCTATCTTTTATGCTATCTTAATGATGTTGACATCTTGATATATTTATTATATTATGTTGTAAAAATATATTTTATTGACATCATATTGACAAAGGGTCATCGGTAAGTTTTTCCAATTTATTTATTGACTTCTCCATTACGTTGTACTGTTGCCTACATTTTTATATCTCTTTGATGCAAATATGTTGCCTGCATTTTATTTATTTAAAATATGTAACTGTTTTCTGCATTTTTATACATTTATAGCATGTTACTGTTGTCTGTTTTTTTCGTATATATCTATAACATTTTACTGTTGTCTGCTTTTTTGTAGGTATCTATAGCATGTAACTGTTGTCTGTATTTTGTATATATCTATAACATGTTACTGTTGTCTGTTTTTTGTATATATTTATAACATGTTACAGTTGTCTGTATTTTGTATTTATTTATAACATGTTACTGTTGTCTTTTATTTATTTAAAATATGTAACTGTTTTCTGCATTTTTATACATTTATAGCATGTTACTGTTGACTGTTTTTTTCGTATATATATATAACATTTTACTGTTTTCTGCTTTTTTATATATCTATAACATGTTACAGTTGTCTGTTTTTTTGTATATATCTTTAACATGTTACTGATGTTTGTATTTTGTATATATCTATAAAATGTTACTGTTGTCTGTATATTGTATATATCTATAACACGTTACTGTTGTCTGTTTTTTGTATATATTTATAACATGTTACAGTTGTCTGTATATTGTATATATCTATAACACGTTACTGTTGTCTGTTTTTTTGTATATATCTATAATATGTTACTGTTGTCTGTATTTATTGTATATATCTATAACATGTAATTTTTGTCTGCTTTTTTGTATATATCTATAATATGTTACTGTTGTCTGCTTTCATGTATATATCTATAATATGTTACTGTTGTCTGTATTTATTGTATATATCTATAACATGTTACTGATGTCTGTTTTTTTGTATATATCTATAACATGTAATTGTTGTCTGCTTTTTTGTATATATTTATAATATGTTACTGTTGTCTGCTTTTTTGTATATATCTTTAACATGTTACTGATGTCTGTATTTTGTATATATCTATAACATGTTACAGTTGTCTGTTTTTTTGTATNTATAACATGTTACTATTGTCTGTATTTATTGTATATATCTATAACATGTTACAGTTTTCTGTTTTTTTGTATATATCTATAGCATGTTACTGTTGTCTGCTTTTTTGTATATATCTTTAACATGTTACTGATGTCTGGTTTTTTTTGTATATATATAGCATGTTACTGATGTCTGTTTTTTTTGTATATATCTATAACATGTTACTGATGTCTGGGTTTTTGTATATATCTATAACATGTTACTGATGTCTGGGTTTTTTTGTATATATATATAGCATGTTACTGATGTCTGGGTTTTTTGTATATATCTTAAACATGTTACTGATGTCTGGGTTTTTTTGTATATATATATAGCATGTTACTGATGTCTGGGTTTTTTGTATATATCTATAACATGTTACTGTTGTCTGCTTTTTTGTATATATCTATAATATGTTACTGTTGTCTGTATTTTGTATATATCTATAACATGTTACTGTTGTCTGTATTTTGTATATATCTATAATATGTTACTGTTGTCTGTATTTTGTATATATCTATAACATGTAACTGTTGTCTGTATATTGTATATATCTATAACATGTTACTGTTGTCTGTATTTTGTATATATCTATAACATGTAACTGTTGTCTGTATTTTGTATATGTTTATAACATGTTACTGTTGTCTGTATTTTGTATATATCTATAACATGTAACTGTTGTCAATATATTGTATATATCTATAACATGTTACTGTTGTCTGTATTTTTGTATATATCTATAACATGTTGCAGTTGTCTGTATTTTGTATATATCTATAGCATGTTACTGTTGTCTGCTTTTTTGTATACATCTATAACATGTTACTGTTGTCTGTACTTTGTATATATCTATAACATGTAACTGTTGTATGTATTTTGTATATGTTTATAACCTGTTACTGTTGTCTGTATTTTGCTTTTATCTATTACCTGTTACTTATGTCTGTATTTTGCATATATCTATAACATGTTACTGTTGTTTTTATTTTGTATATATCTATAACATGTAACTGTTGTATGTATTTTGTATATGTTTATAACCTGTTACTGTTGTCTGTATTTTTTGTATATATTTATAACATGTTACTATTGTCTGTATTTTATATATATTTATAACATGTTACTGTTGTCTTTATTTTGAATATATCTATAACATGTTACAGTTGTCTGTTTTTTTGTATATATCTATAACATGTTACAGTTGTCTGTATTTTGTATATATTTATAACATGTTACTGTTGTCTGTATTTATTGTATATATCTATGACATGTTACTGTTGTCTGTATTTTTGTATATATTTATAACATGTTACTGTTGTCTGTATTTTGTATATATCTATAACATGTTACTGTTGTCTGTTTTTTTGTATATATCTATAACATGTTACTGTTGTCTGTATTTTTTATATATCTATAACATGTTACTGTTGTCTGTATTTTGTATATATCTATAACATGTTACTGTTGTCTGTATTTTGTATATATCTATAACATGTTACTGTTGTCTGTATTTTGTATATATCTATAACATGTTACTGTTGTCTGTATTTTGTATATATCTATAACATGTTACTGTTGTCTGTATTTTGTATATATCTATAACATGTTACTGTTGTCTGTATTTTGTATATATCTATAACATGTTACTGTTGTCTGTATTTTGTATATATCTATAACATGTTACTGTTGTCTGTATTTTGTATATATCTATAACATGTTACTGTTGTCTGTATTTTGTATATATCTATAACATGTTACTGTTGTCTGTATTTTGTATATATCTATAACATGTTACTGTTGTCTGTATTTTGTATATATCTATAACATGTTACTGTTGTCTGTATTTTGTATATATCTATAACATGTTACTGTTGTCTGTATTTTGTATATATCTATAACATGTTACTGTTGTCTGTATTTTGTATATATCTATAACATGTTACTGTTGTCTGTATTTTGTATATATCTATAACATGTTACTGTTGTCTGTATTTTGTATATATCTATAACATGTTACTGTTGTCTGTATTTTGTATATATCTATAACATGTTACTGTTGTCTGTATTTTGTATATATCTATAACATGTTACTGTTGTCTGTATTTTGTATATATCTATAACATGTTACTGTTGTCTGTATTTTGTATATATCTATAACATGTTACTGTTGTCTGTATTTTGTATATATCTATAACATGTTACTGTTGTCTGTATTTTGTATATATCTATAACATGTTACTGTTGTCTGTATTTTGTATATATCTATAACATGTTACTGTTGTCTGTATTTTGTATATATCTATAACATGTTACTGTTGTCTGTATTTTGTATATATCTATAACATGTTACTGTTGTCTGTATTTTGTATATATCTATAACATGTTACTGTTGTCTGTATTTTGTATATATCTATAACATGTTACTGTTGTCTGTATTTTGTATATATCTATAACATGTTACTGTTGTCTGTATTTTGTATATATCTATAACATGTTACTGTTGTCTGTATTTTGTATATATCTATAACATGTTACTGTTGTCTGTATTTTGTATATATCTATAACATGTTACTGTTGTCTGTATTTTGTATATATCTATAACATGTTACTGTTGTCTGTATTTTGTATATATCTATAACATGTTACTGTTGTCTGTATTTTGTATATATCTATAACATGTTACTGTTGTCTGTATTTTGTATATATCTATAACATGTTACTGTTGTCTGTATTTTGTATATATCTATAACATGTTACTGTTGTCTGTATTTTGTATATATCTATAACATGTTACTGTTGTCTGTATTTTGTATATATCTATAACATGTTACTGTTGTCTGTATTTTGTATATATCTATAACATGTTACTGTTGTCTGTATTTTGTATATATCTATAACATGTTACTGTTGTCTGTATTTTGTATATATCTATAACATGTTACTGTTGTCTGTATTTTGTATATATCTATAACATGTTACTGTTGTCTGTATTTTGTATATATCTATAACATGTTACTGTTGTCTGTATTTTGTATATATCTATAACATGTTACTGTTGTCTGTATTTTGTATATATCTATAACATGTTACTGTTGTCTGTATTTTGTATATATCTATAACATGTTACTGTTGTCTGTATTTTGTATATATCTATAACATGTTACTGTTGTCTGTATTTTGTATATATCTATAACATGTTACTGTTGTCTGTATTTTGTATATATCTATAACATGTTACTGTTGTCTGTATTTTGTATATATCTATAACATGTTACTGTTGTCTGTATTTTGTATATATCTATAACATGTTACTGTTGTCTGTATTTTGTATATATCTATAACATGTTACTGTTGTCTGTATTTTGTATATATCTATAACATGTTACTGTTGTCTGTATTTTGTATATATCTATAACATGTTACTGTTGTCTGTATTTTGTATATATCTATAACATGTTACTGTTGTCTGTATTTTGTATATATCTATAACATGTTACTGTTGTCTGTATTTTGTATATATCTATAACATGTTACTGTTGTCTGTATTTTGTATATATCTATAACATGTTACTGTTGTCTGTATTTTGTATATATCTATAACATGTTACTGTTGTCTGTATTTTGTATATATCTATAACATGTTACTGTTGTCTGTATTTTGTATATATCTATAACATGTTACTGTTGTCTGTATTTTGTATATATCTATAACATGTTACTGTTGTCTGTATTTTGTATATATCTATAACATGTTACTGTTGTCTGTATTTTGTATATATCTATAACATGTTACTGTTGTCTGTATTTTGTATATATCTATAACATGTTACTGTTGTCTGTATTTTGTATATATCTATAACATGTTACTGTTGTCTGTATTTTGTATATATCTATAACATGTTACTGTTGTCTGTATTTTGTATATATCTATAACATGTTACTGTTGTCTGTATTTTGTATATATCTATAACATGTTACTGTTGTCTGTATTTTGTATATATCTATAACATGTTACTGTTGTCTGTATTTTGTATATATCTATAACATGTTACTGTTGTCTGTATTTTGTATATATCTATAACATGTTACTGTTGTCTGTATTTTGTATATATCTATAACATGTTACTGTTGTCTGTATTTTGTATATATCTATAACATGTTACTGTTGTCTGTATTTTGTATATATCTATAACATGTTACTGTTGTCTGTATTTTGTATATATCTATAACATGTTACTGTTGTCTGTATTTTGTATATATCTATAACATGTTACTGTTGTCTGTATTTTGTATATATCTATAACATGTTACTGTTGTCTGTATTTTGTATATATCTATAACATGTTACTGTTGTCTGTATTTTGTATATATCTATAACATGTTACTGTTGTCTGTATTTTGTATATATCTATAACATGTTACTGTTGTCTGTATTTTGTATATATCTATAACATGTTACTGTTGTCTGTATTTTGTATATATCTATAACATGTTACTGTTGTCTGTATTTTGTATATATCTATAACATGTTACTGTTGTCTGTATTTTGTATATATCTATAACATGTTACTGTTGTCTGTATTTTGTATATATCTATAACATGTTACTGTTGTCTGTATTTTGTATATATCTATAACATGTTACTGTTGTCTGTATTTTGTATATATCTATAACATGTTACTGTTGTCTGTATTTTGTATATATCTATAACATGTTACTGTTGTCTGTATTTTGTATATATCTATAACATGTTACTGTTGTCTGTATTTTGTATATATCTATAACATGTTACTGTTGTCTGTATTTTGTATATATCTATAACATGTTACTGTTGTCTGTATTTTGTATATATCTATAACATGTTACTGTTGTCTGTATTTTGTATATATCTATAACATGTTACTGTTGTCTGTATTTTGTATATATCTATAACATGTTACTGTTGTCTGTATTTTGTATATATCTATAACATGTTACTGTTGTCTGTATTTTGTATATATCTATAACATGTTACTGTTGTCTGTATTTTGTATATATCTATAACATGTTACTGTTGTCTGTATTTTGTATATATCTATAACATGTTACTGTTGTCTGTATTTTGTATATATCTATAACATGTTACTGTTGTCTGTATTTTGTATATATCTATAACATGTTACTGTTGTCTGTATTTTGTATATATCTATAACATGTTACTGTTGTCTGTATTTTGTATATATCTATAACATGTTACTGTTGTCTGTATTTTGTATATATCTATAACATGTTACTGTTGTCTGTATTTTGTATATATCTATAACATGTTACTGTTGTCTGTATTTTGTATATATCTATAACATGTTACTGTTGTCTGTATTTTGTATATATCTATAACATGTTACTGTTGTCTGTATTTTGTATATATCTATAACATGTTACTGTTGTCTGTATTTTGTATATATCTATAACATGTTACTGTTGTCTGTATTTTGTATATATCTATAACATGTTACTGTTGTCTGTATTTTGTATATATCTATAACATGTTACTGTTGTCTGTATTTTGTATATATCTATAACATGTTACTGTTGTCTGTATTTTGTATATATCTATAACATGTTACTGTTGTCTGTATTTTGTATATATCTATAACATGTTACTGTTGTCTGGTTTTTTGTATATATCTATAACATGTTACTGTTGTCTGTATTTTGTATATATCTATAACATGTTACTGTTGTCTGTATTTTGTATATATCTATAACATGTTTCTGTTGTCTGTATTTTTATATATCTATAACATTTTACTGTTAACGGTATTTTTATATATCTATAACATTTTTAGATGTTTACAATAGCTACTGAAGTCTGCATTTGATGTATATAAAATGTTATAATGTAGTCTGCATTTTAGGTGTTTATATATTTCCTATTTTTGTAGTTTTAGAGTTCATAATAATTATGATAATGTTGTATAGGATATTAGTGTCTACAGTTTTATATATTTATTTGATATTTTTGTTTAAATTTAATGCATTGTAAAACGTTATTGTTGTCTGCATTTATACCTTTATTTATATAGACAAGCGATATAAACTGTTTTTAATGATTGCTATACACGTAAATGTCTATTCATTCTTCAATTAAACAACTTGACTACTTTATTGCTAATCATATTCAAATTTTGACTGCTTTATTGCCATTTTAATTTTAATTAGCCATAAATAATTTTGTCAATTTTACAAGCTATTTATCATATTGATGATATTTTAGCATTATTCTCTCTCTCTCGTTAATTGACTTCACTGGCCATTCGTTATATAATAAAGTAGTTAGTCAGTGCATTCAACCAATGTCTACATTATGATTTTTAAAAATATATATCCACTTTTTTTTCATTAATTCCTATTTAGTTTATTCTTTATCATTGCCTATTTATTATGTTGAAAACTATTGTCTAGTTTATTACTTATTTATCATATTCAACTTATGTTATAATGCTGATTAATTATCCTTGTCTACATAGTTGATGTTTTAATCCTTGTCCATATTGTTGATGTTTTAATTCTTGTCTACATAGTTGCTGTTTTAAACCTTGTCTACATTGCTGGTATTTTAATTCTTGTCTACAAAGTTGGATGTTTAATTTCTTATCTGCATTGTTAGATATTTTAATCCTTGTCCACATAATTGATGTTTAAACATAGTTATTTTAATCATTATTAAACATATTCAACCACTGTCAATTTCATATACATTATTTCTTTATTTATCATATTCAATCACTGGTCACATTAAAACTTATTTATCATATTCAATCATGTTTACATTATTTCTTATTTATTAAATTAGATCATGGTAAAATTATTTCTTATTTATCATATTTAATCAAGGTTATATTATTTCTTAGTTATTAAATTCAATCATGTTTACATTATTCGTTATTTATCATATTTGATCATGGTTACATTATATCTTATTTATTATATTCATCCATGTTTACATTATTCGTTTTATATCCTATTTAATCATGTTTACATTATTTCTTATTTATCATATTTGAAGATGGTAACATTATTTCTTATTTATCATATTAAATATTACATTATTTCATATTTAGCATATTTGATCATGGTAACATTATTTCTTATTTATCATATTCAATCATGTTTACATTATTCCTTATATATCATATTCAATCATGTTTACATTATTACTTATTCATCTTATTCAATCATATATATATTGTTCCTTGTATATCGTATTCAATCATGTTTACATTATTTTTTATTTAACATATTTTAATCCCTGTTAACGTTATTTCTTATTTATCATATTCAATCATGTTTACATTATTCCTTATTTGTCATATTCAATCATGATTACATTATTTATTATTTACAGTATTTAATCCCTGTAAATATTAATTCTTATTTATCATATTTAATCATGGTTACATTATTTATTATTTATCATATTTAATCATGGTTGCATTATTTCTTATTTATCATATTTAATCATGGTTACATTATTTATAATTTACCATATTTAATCCCTGTAAATATTATTTCTTATTTTTTAAATTAAATCAAGGTTATACTATTTCTTATTTATCATTTAATCATGGTTACATTATTCCTTATTTATGATTTTTAATCATGGTTACATTATCGTTTACGACAAAAGACAGCCAATGTCTAGAGTCTTCTTCAGTGCATGTTTACAACACTGTGACCAGAGTGTCAGCAAGATAGGCAAACTTGCTATTTAATTAAGTTTTTAGATAGTTTCGCAGCTATAGTTTGGATATTAATAGCTGTTTCTGCAACTTTGTTCCTTAATACGTGCAATTGTAAACGCTGTTGACTACCTATATGTTGGATGTTTTAATTATTGTCTACATTGTTGATGTTTTAAACCTTGTCTACATTGTTGATGTTTTAATCCTTGTCCATATTGTTGGTGTTTTAATTATTGTCTACATTGTTGATATTTTAATCCTTGTCTACAAAGTTGATGTTTTAAACCTTGTCTACATTGCTGGTAGTTTAATCCTTGTCTTCACAGTTGGATGTAAAATTTCTTATCTGCATTGTTAGATATTTTAATCATTGTCTACATTGTTGATGTTTTAATCATTATCTACATTGCTGGATGTTTTTATCCTTGTCGACATTGTTGATGTTTTAATCCTTGTCCATTTTGTTAGATGTTTAAATCCTTGTCCATATTGTTGGTGTTTTAATCCTTGTCTACATAGTTGATGTTTTAATCCTTGTCTACATTGCTGGTGTTTTAAACCTTGTCTACATTGCTGGTGTTTTAATCCTTGTCTTCACAGTTGGATGTAAAATTTCTTATCTGCATTGTTAGATATTTTAATCCTTGTCTACATTGTTGATGTTTTAATAATTGTCTACATTGCTGGATGTTTTTATGCTTGTCGACATTGTTGATGTTTTAATCCTTGTCCATTTTGTTAGATGTTTTAATCCTTGTCCATATTGTTGGTGTTTTAATTCTTGTCTACATTGTTGACGTTTTTAATACTTTTCTGCATAGATGTTTTAATTCTTGTCTACATTGTTGGATGTTTTAATCCTTTTCTACATTGTTGGATGTTTTAATCCTTGTCTACATTGTTGGATGTTTTAATCCTTTTCTACATAGATGTTTTAATTCTTGTCTACATTGTTGATGTTTTACTCCTTTTCTACATAGATGTTTTAATTCTTGGCTACATTGTTGATGTTTTAATCCTTTTCTACATAGATGTTTTAATTCTTGTCTACATTGTTGGATGTTTTAATCCTTGTTTTTATGATTTAATCATAGTCTTCACATATATTTTTAATGGTTTACCATTACCTACATTGTGGAGTGCTAGAACCATTAAAACCTTTTGCACTTTTGCTGGATCTTTTTAAGTTCTATCGTCAACTTTTCAGTAAGTTTTCTGATATACACTAATATGCTTTAAATTTTGAACAGATGTTTACTTCGGTTGACATTTGTACCCTTGTTCGTTTTTAACAATGTTCTAAGTTGACAGAAGACTCTTGTCATTGTGTTCTCTGCTGGAAGTTAACCCGTTGTCTGTATTGTTGAAGATCTCTTAACATGTTTTAATTGAGGATTATAATCATATTGAATATTGAGCACAATGTAGAGTATCTTGTTGATTTGTTTTGCTTGTAGTCCTCATCTACAGCTGGCTTCCATCATGTATTTATTTATCGATTCAAATATTAATGATATTAGGTCATAGTTGTTTGATCATTACATACACTACGTAGCACTGCCGGTATAAAATTATCTTATTGTGTTTGTCTCATTATGCCTCTGTCTGGTTTCTTACCAATTTGACAAGTAAATTATTTATTATGTATCTAAAGTAAATTTACTTCATTTATATGACAGCTCGTCATCTGAATTAGAAACGGTCTCGCACCTGCTTCATGACATAACAGCACGTTCACGTTGATGCGTTGTAATTGTCTCGCTCAGTGAACACGTTGTTTTATACATTCAACACACACAGATTTTCCATTCATAAGTATGGTAAAATTACCTATTTATATGCGTATGTTGCGGTCACTTAATAGACATTTCACTTCCGTTGCGTTCTCCGTAGCTTTGTGTGGGCGGTTCTCCACCTGAATATCACTAATTTGTATACGTCATCAGATAATTTGTCTTTCATCACCATGTTCCGTCGCCGATTTTACTGTTTAGAATGAAATCTATTGCAGTGTAGTAAGGTTTTATTGTTTTTACGGTGTTGAAATCTGAATTTTTAGACTTTATTTGAAGAATAGCAAGACCAACCAAACCACGTGACAGTCGCGTAATTTTAGTTCGGTGTTTCCGTTATATCCATGGTGTGTCCTCTGCCAACCCTGTCCCAATAGCCATAGCCTTGTCTATTCAAAGCATTGTATATATATTAACAAATCACCTTATAATGTGATGGATGGGAAATTATCAAATCAGAACACAAATCAGTTGAAGAAACACTTGCAAGCTAATGATCATCTGTCGTAATTGTCTGACCTTCATGCACTCCGTGTACGCAGTGTGTTTACTTCTGTAAATAAAGAATACCGGAAATAGGGCTAGTACCACATGCGGTGCAGAAAACGTCGATTAAATCACATATTTGCTTTACTCGTGAAAGGTTGTGTTGATCTTTAATATCAAAGTTAATTTTGGAAACCTCTTGCTAGGAAACTTGTATATTAGTTCACGTGCCTAAGTCTATGTCCGCTGATGATGTCCAGTGATGTGTCACTCAGACCTATTCGGCCACTGAGGGTCACCGCTCGGAGCTGCGGGGCATAGCCTGACCACTCGCTGATAGATGACCAGTCCATAATTATTTCCAGCTAATGATGGCTGTCAGGTGAAGATTGATGGTAAAACAAAGTAATGTGGAGCGGTGCTAGTCGCTATCTAATGTTTCCATTAGACAGACAATACAGAGATGAGTTGTTGACATTCCCGGCTATACCATACACCGTTGTACATGATTTAGTCCCAGCGCTAACACGATTTACGTATATTACTAGATGTGGCTCCTGTTGTGGGGACGGGTATCCCAAAAGGTGCCAATTTTCTATAAAACCTACATAATTATTTAAAATGGTATTATAATAGATTCTACGGGATTACGCACTTCATTGTGTGAGAAAATAAGTTATGAGTGATATAGCACATTAAAATGTACTATTAAATACATATGTCGTAACTACACGGCCATTGTATTGCCGTTTGCCTGTCATCAATCGAGTCTAATTATATGTTATTATGAGATCAACCGTAATGGGTTTATGTGCATTTTTTTCTTTTGGCTTTAAAAAAATCCTCAATATAACATTTGCTATTTATGTGGGTTACTTTCCATCTCAGTGAAAGTTATACGTATACAAGTCAAACCAAGGCTTGGGGAAAAGGAAGACTAAAATCAAATATATGTCTAGAAACATAAGCTTAAATAGCGACTCTCCTGTTAGTTACTTTTGGTTATTACATGCACAAACTTCCGACTATTTGACATACTGTCTTGTTATTTCCGGGCTAAAAGCTGACATCTGTAGTCGGTAGTATCACCTCTGTCACTAACTCCAAGTGCTCATTTTCATCTGATAATTGGGCAGGTAATTTGGTGAAAACGTTATAAGGCTGTCACATGTGTGATATTAAATTTCTCTTTCCCCGTAATTTAGATGTGCATTTATGAATATCAGCTATATATGTATGAATGACATTTCGGAAGGGAATCAGGGCTAGCCTGAGAACAAGAGAAAGTTGACGTACAGTACGCCATGATGTGGACTGTACTGTAGAACAAGGGAAAGTCGACGTACTGTACGCCATGCTGGGGATTGAATAGAACAAGGGAAAGTCGACGTACTGTACGCCATGCTGGGGACTGTAATGTAGAACAAGGGAAAGTCGACGTACTGCACGCCATGCTGGGGTCTGTATAGAACAAGGGAAAGTCGACGTACTGTACGCCATGCTGGGGACTGTACTGTAGAACAAGGGAAAGTCGACGTTCTCTACACCATGCTGGGGACTCTACTGTAGAACAATGGAAAGTTGACATACTCTACGCCATGCTGGGGACTTTACTGTAGAACAAGGGAAAGTCGACGTACTGTGCGCCATGCTGGGGACTGTAATGTAGAACAAGGGAAAGTCGACGTACTGTACGCCATGCTGGGGACTTAACTGTAGAACAAGGGAAAATGGACGTAATATATGCCAGCTGGGGACCCTATTGTAGAACAAGGGAGGTCGACGTACTGTACGCCATGCTGGGGACTTTACTGTAGAACAATGGAAAGTTGACATACTCTACGCCATGCTGGGGACTTTACTGTAGAACAATGGAAAGTTGACATACTCTACGCCACGCTGGGGACTTTACTGTAGAACAAGGAAAAGTTGACATACTCTACGCCATGCTGGGGACTTTACTGTAGTACAAGGGAAAGTCGACGTACTGTACGCCATGCTGGGGACTGTAATGTAGAACAAGGGAAAGTCGACGTACTGCACGCCATGCTGGGGTTTGTATAGAACAAGGGAAAGTCGACGTACTGTACGCCATGCTGGGGACTTAACTGTAGAACAAGGGAAAATGGACGTAATATATGCCAGCTGGGGACCCTATTGTAGAACAAGGGAGGTCGACGTACTGTACGCCACGCTGGGGACTTTACTGTAGAACAAGGGAAAGTTGACATACTCTACGCCATGCTGGGGACTCTACTGTAGAACAATGGAAAGTCGACGTACTGTACGCCATGATGGGTACTGTAGAACAAGGGAAAGTCGACGTACTGTACGCCATGCTGGGTCCCTTACTGTAGAACAAGGGAATGTCTACATACTGTACCCCACGTCGGGGTTTGTACTATAGAACAGGGGGACGCCGACTTCCGGTGCACCACATCGGGGACTTTACAGTAGAACACGGGAATGTCGATATCGTATACACCATGGCGTGTTCTGTACAGTAGATCAAAGCAACTTCGACTTCCGGTACACCACATCGGGAACTGTACTGTAGAACAAGGCGACACCGACTTCCGGTACACCACGTCGGGGACTGTACTGTAGAAAAATGGAATGTCGACATAATGCACACCATGGCGGGTTATGTACAACAAACAATACAGCGTCGACTTCCGGTACACCATGTCGGCGAATGTACATTAGAACGAGGTGACGCTGACCTCCGGTACACCACGCCGGGATTTATTAATTAGTACAAGGGAACTTTGATTTTTCAATAAAATTACTGAAATGAAGAAAAAAAACAAGGGAACTTCGACCCCGGTATACCACGACGGGGTCTGTACTTGAACAAGAGGGTGTCAACATCCTGTACACCACCCTGGGATCTGTAACCTAAAACAAGGGGATTTCGATCCCTGGTGTACAACGGGGCGTGTACTAGGACAGGGAATTTCGACACCCTGTACCTCGAATCGACATTCAATTGACCGCGCCAAGGGCTGTATACACAAATATGGGAACGTTTACATGTTTTGCATACTGTGCAGAGAGCGTTAACATAATGAAGAACGGTGATATTCAATAAGCATTGCCTGTTTCCGGTAAAAGGGGCGACATGACCCTGCTTACGGTAAAATATAAGAACAGACACCAGCTATATTTGGTGACACAATCCGACGGTTTACGGGTGCAGTGTAAAGGCAGACTAAACGTTGGGGCGGTTTACAGTCGGTAACACAGACTGAGCCCGCGAGACCGGATGTCGTCACTTCACAGAACGAATTATCAATTATTTGATACCCTTCACTTCATTATTGAAATGTTTGAATTTATTCAACAGGATAAAAAATGTTTTTGTATGCCGACACTCTTCACACAAGAGCATTAGGGAATGTATTTACCGTTAAACTCTGAAGAATGTGTCTGCAAATATTGAACGTAGCGGGTACAATGGTCGACCACTTGACACCACACAAAGAACGAACAAGTACCCTTCCTTTCAACTGTATAAGGTTATTGTAGGCACATGCTATGTGCTTGTATTATGCCATTGTAATTGTGTTTATTGCCATTAAATGTTTATTTACAAAGTAGACAAGCTCCGTATTATCGTCAGACTAGTGAATTTCCATATAAACTACCATGCTCATGCAACACTGGGCAGGCTTGTGTTGCTTTGTGTTGTAAATGAAGAAAATTTGACCACATTCCTTCTGTTAGAGAGGGGGCAATTGAGCGTCAGTAAAAAGACGTCCTTTGATGTTCTCAATCTCTCAAATGTGTCTATTGAGCGTTAGTAAATGAACGTCCACTGGTGTTCTCAGTGTCCTACTGCGGTCAACTGAGTGTTAGTAAATAAAGGTCCACTGATGTCCTCAGTGTCCTACTGCGGTCTATTGAGTGTCAGTAAGTAAAGGTCCACTGATGTCCTCAGTGTCCTACTGCGGTCTATTGAGTGTCAGTAAATAAAGGTCCACGAATGTCCTCAGTGTCCTACTGCGGTCTATTGAGTGTCAGTAAATAAAGGTCCACTGATGTCCTCAGTGTCCTACTGCGGTCTATTGAGTGTCAGTAAATAAAGGTCCACTGATGTCCTCAGTGTCCTACAGCGGTCTATTGAGTGTCAGTAAATGAGCATCCACTGATGTCCTCAGTGTCCTACTTCGGTCTATTGAGTGTCAGTAAATAAAGGTCCACTGATGTCCTCAGTGTCCTACTGCGGTCTATTGAGTGTCAGTAAATAAAGGTCCACTGATGTCCTCAGTGTCCTACAGCGGTCTATTGAGAGTCAGTAAATGAGCATCCACTGATGTCCTCAGTGTCCTACAGCGGTCTATTGAGTGTTATTAAATAAACGTCCAGTGATGTCCTCAGTGTCCTAACACGGTCCACCAGTACTCTCCGTGTAGTAGTGGTTTTGATTGAGTATCAGTGTAGGAGAGAGCATTGATGATAAGCGTCAGGAAAGGACTTTGTGGTGTTGCAGTGGTCAGCAAAGGACGGCAAAGTTTTCTGTGTCGTACAGGTGTCTATGAAAGTTGGCTAAAAACCGTCCAAGGATGTGTCACCTTATTCTGTGGTGTAATCCGTATTGTCCCCTGCTGACTCTTCCAGCCAGCGCCCGCCCCTTTTTTCTCATTTACACGTTTCAGTTGTGAAACACACGGTACACAGCAATATGCAGCTATCCTGGCCAGCTATATGTTCATGTTTTCATCAAAAGATTATATTGAACTGACTGATAGTCAACTGTTTGAAAGTATGTTTTATGTTTATTTTCCATAGCCTTTTATCCCAGTAAAAACTTCATACAGATTTGTCCTATATGCTTGGTGTGTTAAGCTACTTCCTTAAGGCTGAGTACATGTACTAGCACTAATTGGGGGTACGGTAGTAAACGGGGTTGATCGAATTCTAAGTTCGTTGAGTCGGAACCAAGGTTTGGGTTGTCGTTATTGACTGTTTCACGCTCCACCGGCTCCGTCCTTGCCAAGGTAGGGACGAATCAGGCCGCCTGAGGCCAGCCAGCCAGGTGGCACGACATCGCACACCTGCGAGTGTCGTAAACAATTTCCACCTTCACTAGTATATGACTGCCTACTTGTCAAAATCTAATGTCTTCTTCAACAAATTTATGGTGTGTTAAGTTTCATGAAATAAATGAAATATTACAGCCGACAGCCTTTAACAGTAAAAAGTTGGAATTGTTATGACCATTCATTCCCATGCGTACATAAAGTTAAACATACTATCTCGTCACTACTACTACAGGTATGGTGAACACCTATGTTGGACTATCACGTCACTACAACTACATATATGGTGAACACCTATGTTGGACTACACGTCACTACAACTACATGTATGGTGAACTCCTATTTGGGGCTATCACGTCACTACTACTACATGTATGGTGAACACCTACGTGGTACTATCTCGTCACTACTATTACATGTATGGTAAACACCTATGTGGGACTATCACGTCACTACTACTACATGTATGGTGAACACCTATGTGGGACTATCACGTCACTACTACTACATGTATGGTGAACATCTACGTGGGACTATCTCGTCACTACTACTACATGTATGGTAAACACCTATGTGGGACTATCTCGTCACTACTACTACATGTATGGTGAACACCTATGTTGGACTACACGTCACTACAACTACATGTATGGTGAACTCCTATTTGGGGCTATCACGTCACTACTACTACATGTATGGTAAACACCTATGTGGGACTATC